>NC_030384.2:875472-955984 GCF_001625215.2 Daucus carota subsp. sativus | reverse complement strand
GACGTCTTCGATGCCACTTACCGTCAAGCAGAAGAAGAAGAAGGTAAATTTGATGAGAGTTATTTGTTTCAGGATGAAGAACCTGTGATCTGGAACATGAGGAGAATGTCCGGAAGTTCAAAGCTGAGAATGAAGCTATGAAGCGTAAGCTTCGTGATTATCATAAACTTCTCGAGGACAAGTTGATCACAGAAGAGCAAATCAAGATCGGAAACAGAAAATCTATGATGCTGCGTGCAAGCAGAGAGAATCTTGATATTAGAGAAAGGAAGGAAAAAGATGGGACATGCAAGGAGGATATTAATGGACCTCAAAGGGAATCTTTCGATGACAGAAAGTTCTTATCTCTATCTAGATCGAGAGGTATGATGCGTCTTTATGCATGCCTTTGCTTTAGAACTGCATTATGTCACTGTTGCAGTTCAGGGATTGCTAGAAGAATGAGAGCTAATTGTCTATACACAGAGGAATGTTCTTTCATATTTCTATGAATTTCTGAAATAATTCTCTGTATCTGAGCTCTGGGTACTTCGCAACAAGGTTAAGCGTTGCTCCAACCTAAACGAACTCCTTTGAGACAAACTTGGGGATTGGTGCTCTTCCACATTCCTCAGATTGTTAAGAATCCTTATTGTGTGAAGTTCGTTCACAAGAGATCTTCTGCACTGTATATCTAAATGAAGAAGCGTTGCCAAAGTATCCTGCCAAGAGACTGGCTCTAGCATCGACTTTACTCAGAATCAAGGGCTTCGCTTCTAAAGCCAAGTCTGATGCTGATGATGTAATCTTGTCATACTGCACCCGAAGAAACATTTCTCAATACTTTCGAAGGATGAAGGGTGTCACTAAATCTCAGCCGTCAGACTCCGCGAAGACCCTGTGGAGATGAAGTACTACATCAACTGGCTCTGGCAAGGGAACGAAAGAAGCGTGGTGAATCCACTACATCTGAAGTGCCAACACGGAAGAACCATCAACTCCTATCCTTCACATTCTGATATCGAAGAAGGAGAAGTTGATCTTTAGATTTCATTAGGGATTTGTAATATATGTCATGTAGGTCCAGATACGATTGTAGAAGGGGGGGGTTGAATATAATCGATACAAATTATCGCGGAAGTGAATCTGATTTAAATATAACTTGTTAATCAGATTATAATTAATTAATATAACAATGTTTGAAGTCGTTATATAATTAATATGGTTCAGTTTTAATGTCCACTAAAGTTCGTAGAATAAATTCGACAGGGTATATTCTAGATTTAGTGATTAAAACAACCGGGTAATCAAAGCACAGAAAACTGTGGATATAACGATCAAGCAAGTTACTAACAACTTGAAAGCTTTACAAATGCTTTGAATTACAAAGTGATGAACACTTAGAAATGAAGAAACTAAGCCATATATATAGGCAAAGCTTTGTACTTGTAAGACAATGGAAAGACAAGACAAATACAAGTGTTGGAAAGACAAAACAATAAGGGCAAGACAATTTAGCATGGCAAGATAAAAAGAAACAAGGTAGGACAATTGAAAATTGCCTACCAAGTCCTTTTATCTCGGCAGAAAGAAAGGTAGGATTGTCTTGGCAGTCACCACAAGCAACGGACAGACAATTAAAAGAGATTGTCTTGCAAGTTAATTAAAGCCATCTGTAGGACAATTGTAAATTGTCTTGCTGTGCTTTAATCAAATTCGGTAGGACAATCAAAAGAATTGTCTTGCTGCAGTAAGCAACAATCGGTAGGACAATTCTTTAAGGATTGTCTTACTGATCACCTTAACACACTGTCAGACAATTTAATTGTCATGGCAGTTTGAAGTGCCCTCGGCAAGACATTCTTAGATTGTCTTGCTGAGAGGATTTAAGTGTTTTGTAATGTAATTTGTAGATTATATTTAATAGAAAATTATCCACTTAATTAAGTTAATTATATATATTCATAAATTAAATTAATTCGAGAGTGAATTAATTTAATAAATAAATTACATAATTAATATAATTATTTTGAGAAGTGAAATAATAGTCCAATAAATATTTAAACACCTAATCTTCAGTGGAGCTGCTTCCGGTCTTCTTTAAACTTTAATAATTTCTTCTTGATTTGTCGATCGAACGAACTACCACTTCTGCTTGACTTCAAATATTTAATTTGAATAACTGATACACAGATGTATTGTCTGGTTCATCTGTATCTAGTTAAATCAAATATTCTTCGTCAAATAAACAATAAGAATTTGGTTTGTTCGTCGAGTCTTCGTCTTGTAAGTACTTCTTCATTCAATGGAATCTTCTGATAAAATAAAGTATAGAACTTTATATCTTCTGAACTCCTGGACGTGCCACAAAAGATTATTTGTGCACTGAGGCTTGAACATATTAATGAACTTCTTTCAGTGGTGTGCAGCAGCATCCTGGAATTTATCTGACATATAATTCCCATAAATCATTTGACGTTCTTCGTACGGATTCCGATGACTTGCTATGTACTGAGCTTTCTTATCTGAATTGAGTTATACCTCTAAATACAAATAGGCTGAACATATGCCTTTCATTCTCCCCCTATTTGTTTGTTAACATAACATGCAAATTTCCTAGAGGATAACTCAACTAACAGATAAGATAAAGATTTGAACAGTGGAATGTAAATAGCAAAAGTTTATGGCTTTGCATTAAACATTAAACCATGATCATTAATAGATTACAGTGAATGATTGGAGTAGAAGGCTGAGATTGGATGATATACTTCATCTTTCTGAAGTATTGTTGAATGTTTCTTCTTGTGCAGTAGTTCACAATCTTAGTATAAGCATCAGCTTTGGCTTTCGTAGTGAAGCCCTTGGTACGTAGAATAGTCGAAACAAGAACCATCTGATTAACATCATACTTAAGAAGATGTTTGTAGTCCGTGTAGAAGGTTCCAAACTTGCTCTCATGAATGAACTTAACACGGTAAGGATTTCTGACAACTTGTGGGCTGTTATGAATAGCACAATCCATAAGCCTGTCACGAAGGAGCTCATTCAGATTTGAGCTGCGTCTGATCTTGTTACGAATCACCCAGATTTCAGTTAGAGATAGAAACTTGAATAGACCAATTGAAACCCTGAATGTTCTGTTTCTCTGAGTAGAAATAATGATCTCCCATTCATTGAGAAGATTCTTGACACCAATAGTTATGTATTCTAACTCGAGAGCAAGAGCACGCATAAACATATCCTCATTAGGGTTAGCCTCTCTCAGGTCGTAGATGAAAGATTTGAACTTACCATCATTGAAAGGTTCCCTTTGAGGTCCAGAGAAGATTTGTCTAGCAATATCCCAGCTTTCACCAACTTTTCTAGAGATATCTTCTCTCTTCTCCTTGCACTTTGCATCCCATAGTTTCTGTTTCTCCAGCTTGACCAACTCATCAGTTGTCCTCTTCTCATCTACCAGTTTCTGTAATTCCTGAAGCCTTGCTTTGCTAGCTTCATGTTGAGCTTTAAACATCCAGACCCTTTCCAAGTGCTCAGGATCCACAGACTGATCTTCATTGAAGAGAAAGCTTTCCTCGAAACGACCTTCTTCTTCAGCTTCAAAATAGGAAGCATCAAATGCATCATCATCGTTAACATCTTCAGGAATGTTGTTATAATCCTGATTAGTGAAGATGTTCTCAGATTCAGGAATTTTGCCTTTAGACTTGTCATAACTTTTATCAGCTGCTGAAGAATCTTTTCCACTTGGTCCATCTCCACCCTTATCACTCCTATCAGTATCTTCATCCTTATTACTCCTATCAGCAGCATCAACATTGCTGTGATCATCTTTGTCTTCCTCATCTTCCTTATTCTTCTCCCCCTTAGTTGAGGGATCCTCCGGAGTAGACTGATTAATTTTCAAGTGTTGAACAACTTGAGCCAGTGTTTGCTCCAAGTTGTCAAGCTTTGTCATACAGAGCTCCTGGTTCTTGTCAAACTTGTCCATCCTAGAGTGAATACCCTTTACATGATCGTCCAATTCCTTTTTCAGAGAAGTAAAGGAAGGATCAGCAACTTTCTCCTGTAGAGTCACCAGCTCTCCACTTTGAAATCTAGCATTCTCAGCATGCAACCTTTCAATTTCAGCTTTCAGTGCAGACATTTGTTCCTGTAACAGATCTGTGTTGGTGTGTGCACTCACCTCACGAACACTCAAAGTTTTGTCACTATCCTCGCGTGCATGTGTTTCGCTCGGTGTTTGCCTGATTTCACTCGTATTTTTCACACCGTCACCAGTACCTGTATAAACAACCATAGTTCCCTGAGATGGAACTGTAGGATGTGAAGGAACAAAATGTCCTTCTGATGCCTGTGAAGGCAGATGTACTTGCAGGTTGCCAAGTAGATCCTGATCCAAAAAGAAAGAATGATCAGAAAATTTTTCATATGACATGTTTTGAAAATCTGTGCTCTCTCTAAGTGAAGAATCAAAAGACAAAGGTTCAGTGTTTACTAGCGTGAGTGCTAGTTGTGTGCTTGACTCTTTACAGGATACCGCGGTCGGACGACCAATTTCAATAAACGCATTCTGTGGAGAGAATGAATCTAGAGACTATATATTTACCATTTCAGTATCCAAATCCTTTCGGGAGGAAATGGATGCGGCTGCAGTTGTCCCTGGTTCTGCCACCCTTTGCTTCTTATGAGACAGAGCTGCGGGTCTTCTCAGAATAGCACTCCCACTCCGTTTCCGGGCTACCTTTCGAACAACTGGTGTATGAGTAGTGTCGGTTGATGTGTTTGATGAAGAATCAATTGTTGAAATGGAAACGTCAGCTTGGTTATGAACCTGGGTGTTTGAAGGTTCATTGCTGGGAGTTTGGAAATCAAATCCAATGTCACAATCAAAATCTGTAATATCAATATTAAAGGTATCAGTGAAATTAGAAAGTACCTGAGCTACCTGTAAGTCAGTCCTGAAGTCCTGTAGCTCTGGATTGATAGCAGAATCAGCAGGAAGAGGCTGAGAGGTAGATTGTGGTTGAGGAATGTTATGTGTATGTGTAGGTGAAGGTTGTAGGAACAATCGGACCTTGGTCCTGCGTTTTATGATACTAATTAAAAGTTCGAACAGAATATTAACCTTAATCGCTACGGCGCAAGCGATTCAAATCCACGTCTTCTACTGTATTCCTTGATTCTCCTTGGACGAAGTGTGGCCTTCGATCTCCCAAGGTGTGCCTCTCCTTAAAGCTCCGAAAAACCCAAAACCCTAGCTGTCTCCTTGAGAAAAACGTCTGCCTCTCTCTGACTCTAGGATTAATTCGTTTTGGTGTGTCTTTCAGCTTTAGGAGAACGAGAATATATATAGGCTACAGCAGGGATCATGGATCATTAGGTCGGGCCTTCCAATGACATTCCGGGCCAGGCCCAATGTCATTAAATATTAATTCTATCCACTAAAGAACTAATATTTGCACTACCTTTCCTAATTCCGTAAATTAATTATTTAATTCGGTTCCCATATTAATTGCTTATAAATTCCCCATGTTTAAGATATCGCATGTCCTTTAATTAAATTAATTTCTGACAATTAATTTAATTAATATCTTTTATCCTTGATCATCCACTCAACCTTATAATTATGCAAGAACAAATCTGCCTGCAGGACTAAAGCATAATTATCTTTATGAGCTTTCAAGAGGACATCATCACCCGAATATATTTTTCGGACACGGTTTCCTTTTATAGTCAATATCCCACTCTGTATATAATGTCATTGCCCAATACATAAATTCGTAATTTAAAATAAATTACTTAATTTATGAGTCAAGGCATGTGCATTAAATACAAGTGTCAATCACTATATCCGGATTAAGAACTTAAGCATTAATAACATCATAGAATCTTAGTTCTTTATTGTCAGAATTAAAGAAACAATTATTCTACTATTTTGATCCCGTTCAATATACACAAAGTATATAAATATTATTCAATAGTCAAGACAAACTATTTCCAAATAATACTTCAGCCGTTCCAGTGGTTTGTCTAACACCACTGCGACTGTGAACCTTTATTATATTATATAAGGAGTCTGACAATCTAATCTTCTGCTATCCCATTTGATACTAGATTGCCTACAATATATAATATACAGACAATGTGAAAACATGCATTGAAGATTCTCAAATAATTGTTATATACTTCAAACGAATATTTCAGTATAACCCTAACAATCTCCCACTTATACTCAAGATATTCTTTGAGTATATCAGTGTCTATTACAAGCAATCCACTACCAACTATATATAACTATGTGGCAAAGTATCTGACTCCTATCGCTTCCACGTGCTCCTCAAAAGCCTTAGCTGGTAAGCTCTTCGTGAAAGGATCTGCCCGGTTATCCTTCGATGCTATGTCAGCCACAATGATATCTCCTCTCTTAACGAACTGTCGTATGAGGTGATACTTACGCTCTATATGTTTCGCTGCCTTATGGGCCCGCGGTTCCTTGGTATTCGCCACAGCACCAGTGTTATCACAATAAATCGTGATCTGCTGTGGCAGATTAGGAACCACATCCAAATCCAGCAGGAAGTTTCGGAACCATATAGCCTCTTTGGCTGCCTCCGAGGCTGCCACATATTCGGCTTCCATGGTTGAGTCCGCGATGCATTTCTGCTTCACACTCCTCCATATTACGGCTCCACCTCCCAAAGTAAAAACACATCCCGAGGTGGACTTTCTCTTATCCTTATCTGTCTGGAAATCCGAATCAGTATATCCCAGAGGCAATAAATCAGAGGACTTGTAAACCAGCATATACTCCTTAGTCCTTCGCAGGTACTTGAGTATTGCTTTTACAGCACTCCAATGTTCTTGTCCTGGGTTCGACTGGTATCTGCTAACCATGCCCACGGCAAAGCAGATATCAGGCCTCGTACATAACATTGCATACATTAGGCTCCCACATGCCGAAGCATAAGGAACTGCCTTCATGTTCTCTATCTCCTTAGGTGTCGAAGGATATTGCCTCTTTGATAGAGTAACTCCATGTCTGAAGGGTAAATTACCCTTCTTGGAGTCCTGCATGTTAAAACGAGCTAATACGTCATCTATGTAGGGCTCCTGAGATAAAGCCAACATCCTTTTCTTGCGATCCCTTATAAGTTTGATCCCAAGGATGTATGCTGCTTCACCTAAGTCCTTCATTTCAAATTATTTGAACAACCATGCCTTTATTGAAGACATCATCTTAACATTGTTTCCAATGAGTAAAATGTCATCAACATAAAGCACTAGAAAAACCACTGCATTTCCCTCACATCTCTTATACACGCATGCTTCGCTTGGACATTGATCAAATCCATATGACTGGACTGCCTGATCAAAGCGAATGTTCCAATACCTAGAAGCTTGTTTAAGTCCATAAATGGACCTCTTCAGCTTACAAACAAGATGCTCTTGGCCTTCTTTAATGAATCCCTCTGGTTGCTGCATATAGATGATTTCCTCAAGATTTCCATTAAGGAAAGCTGTCTTGACATCCATTTGCCAAATCTCATAATCGAGATGAGCTGCTATAGATAAAAGAATACGGATTGACTTAAGCATGACTACTGGCGAAAAGGTTTCCTCATAATCGATACCTTCTTTCTGAGTATACCCTTTCGCAACAAGTCTTGCTTTCCAGGCTTTCACCTTTTTGTCTGATCCCCTCTTTTTCTTGTAGACCCACTTACATCCAATAGGTTTTACACCTTTGGGTGGTTCCACGAGCTCCCAGACCTGATTAGAATACATTGATTCCATCTCAGAATCCATTGCCTTTTGCCAAAGACTTGCATCTTTGTCCTGTATTGCCTCTTCGTATGTCCGGGGATCATCATCATGTTCACCAGAGACCAAGTCTGAAGACTCTCCCAAAAACATGAATCTGTCGGGCTGTCGAACAACCCTCCCACTACGACGAGGAACTGGTGCGGTATCAGTGACCGGTTGCACAGTCTGCTGTGGTTGTTCTACTTGTACTACAGGTTCATTATTCGTCCCTCCCACTAATTCCTCTAAAACGATACTACTCATGGGTTTGTGATTCATTATATAGTCTTCCTCTAAGAATCTTGCATTGGTGCTAACAGTGACATCCCGATCCTTAGGACTATAAAATAAATAACCTTTTGTTCCCATGGGTAGCCTACAAACAGCTTTACTTCTGTACGAGATTCTAGCTTAGTCGCGTTCTTGTTCAGCACATGTGCTGGACAACCCCATATCCGAATGTGTCTCAGACTCGGTTTGTCCCCGGTCCACAATTCTAAAGGGGTTTTAGGAACCGACTTGGAAGGTACTAAGTTCAGAAGATAAGCTGCTGTCTCTAAGGCATGTCCCCAAAAGGACTTGGGTAAATCCGAATAACTCATCATCGATCTAACACTCTCTAAAAGAGTCCGGTTCCTTCTCTCTGCTACACCGTTCTGCTGGGGTGTGCCTGGTGCAGTCAATTGGGATTCTATCCCATTCTCTGATAAATATTCCCTGAATTCCCCAAGCAAGTATTCGCCACCACGATCAGATCGTAGTGACTTGATACTTTTATTATGTCGCTTCTCCGTTTTGGCTTTGTACTCTTTGAGTTTCTCAAAGCACTCAGACTTACGTTGCAACAAATAAACGTATCCATATCTAGAATAATCGTCAATAAAAGTGACGAAATACTCATAACCACTTCTTGCTTGGATATTCATAGGTCCTCATAAATCAGAGTGAACCAATCCTAACACTTCTTTGGCTCTATTCCCCTTTGCCTTAAAAGGCCTTTTGGTCATTTTACCTTCCAAGCAGGATTCACAAACTGGAAATGGCTCCTCTGCCAATGAGCCTAAAGGCCCGTCTACTACCAGTATTTGAATCCTCCTCAAGTTAATATGACCTAATCTCAAGTGCCAAAGATATGTTTGGTTCAAACTAGAAGGTTCCTTTCTTTTATTACAGGTAGAAGATGTGTTGTTCAATACCCTATGTTGTAGTTGCAGTGCGGGTTGACTAGGATTAATTATATACAAATTGTCTTGAAATGTACCAGAACATATAATCCGTTTATTCATCATAATAGAAACATTACGATCCAAACAAACATTATAACCATCCATAGCCAGTTTAGAAACCGAAATCAAATTCCTTCTAAAAGAAGGTACATAAAGACAATTGTTCAAAACCAAAATCCTATCAGAACCAAAAGATAAATGAATAACTACTACTGCAACTACTGCTACTTTCGTAGCATCTCTCATGAACACGTATATCTCGCCATCTCTAAGCATTCTGGATTCCTGGAACCCCTGCATAGAGTTACAAACATGATCAGTGGCTCCAGTATCTACACACCAAGTGCTCGTAGATATAGCCGCTATAAATGTTTCTGTAACTAGAGAAAGAGACATACCAGTATTGTTTGTCTTCTTAGGAAGAGGACAATCCTTTTTCCAATGACCCGACTGCTTGCACCGGTAGCACTTCCTCTTAGGCTTTTTCACACCACCTTGAACCCCCACTTCCTTCACAGCTTGCTGTGTCTGAGCCTTTTTCTTCTTCTTATTGCCTTTCGGCTTAGAGGAAGAACCTTTCTCAGCCACATTCACTTGAACACTCTGGCGAAATAATCCTTCAGCTGCCTGAAGTTCTGTCAGCAGTTCCGCAAGACTATATTGCCTCTTGTTCATGTTGTAATTCAAGCGGAACTGCTCAAAACTCTTGGGCAAGCTCATAAGGACAATGTCAATCTGGGTTTCCCCGTCCAGCTCTGCACCAAGGATCTCTATCTCATTCAGATGTGACATCATCTTGAGAACATGATCCCTTACAGGTGTACCTTCAGCCATCTGAGTGTTCATTAAAGCCTTCATGGCTACTTGCCTAGCAGCCCTATTCTGATCTCCAAAAAGTTCCTTGAGATTAAAGAGCATATCCGAAGCAGTGGCCATAGCCTGATGCTGATGCTGCAAAACACCCGACATTACTGCCAGAATGTAACATCGCGACATCTCATCAGCCTTTGTCCACCGCTTATAATACTCTTTCTCCTCATCAGGAGCATCAGCAGCGGGCTGCTTAGGCTTGGGTTCATAAGTGCAAAACTTGTACTCCTCAGCAGTCAACACAATGTCCAAATTACGTTTCCATTCAATATAGTTAGGTCTGGTAAGTTTGTTATCCTTAAGTATGGTGAACAGTGGATTAAACCCCATTATATCCTGAGAATCATGCATGAAAAAATCACATTACACATAAAGAAGGGTGCATAAAAAATTAAGTCCTATTGGTTCCTCTAACAATTATTAAAATTAAATGCACTAACATTTAAACACCATAAGTTTCTGGTACGTCACGATGGGTGACATGTATACCACCTAAATTTGTTTAAACGTTACTTCGGTCCTATTACTAAACAATAAGCCACGTTGGGGTGGTCTATATTATTTTTCATAGCTAAGTGTATACCATCATCAAATCTTAAATTACCCGAAACCTATGGAACTTGGTACGCCACGATGGGCGGCATGTATACCTTCCAATATTTCTCGAATAGAATACTTCAATTCAATATTCGTGTCTGGTTTGACTTCTAGGCAGTGGAGGAGTCACATCGGTCTCACTTAATACCCATAAGCCTTAGAAATCGCCCCAAAGCAGAGATAAAGAAAATTCGTATCTATTCGTATTAATTCAAGAAGTTTGTTCCAGTAATATCTATAACATTCTAGGCACCATAAATTACATGCCACGATGGGTGACGTATACATAATTTATATTCGTCAATTTGGAGCCTGTCCGTCTAGTTCTGCCGTCCCCGAAAAGGTATTATGCGCCCAAATCGGACATCGTATGCAAAAGTTACCCTAAATAGCAGCGGCAACAGATCGCAGCAGCGGAAGATCTCTGTTTCTCGCAGCCCCGTTGATCAAACAATTACATACAAATTGTACAGGCGAACCAGACTATTCTATTACATCAGATCATAATCTAAAACAATTACAAATTGAATTACAAGATTAAACTATCACGATCAACCCTCGTGATTTACAACAGCCACGATAAACCACGTGGAATCCAAACATAACAGAATAATTAAAACACGGACATAACAGTGGACAACGACCTGCATCACAGAATCACTATATACATGCATATATAATCATGACATGGACTACATATCATAAATCGCAGAACCGCAACCTCGCTCTGATGCCATTGTAGGAACAATCGGACCTTGGTCCTGCGTTTTATGATACTAATTAAAAGTTCGAACATAATATTAACCTTAATCGCTACGGCGCAAGCGATTCAAATCCACGTCTTCTACTGTATTCCTTGATTCTCCTTGGACGAAGTGTGGCCTTTGATCTCCCAAGGTGTGCCTCTCCTTAAAGCTCCGAAAACCCAAAACCCTAGCTGTCTCCTTGAGAAAAACGTCTGCCTCTCTCTGACTCTAGGATTAATTCGTTTTGGTGTGTCTTTCAGCTTTAGGAGAACGAGAATATATATAGGCTACAGCAGGGATCATGGATCATTAGGTCGGGCCTTCCAATGACATTCCGGGCCAGGCCCAATGTCATTAAATATTAATTCTATCCACTAAAGAACTAATATTTGCACTACCTTTCCTAATTCCGTAAATTAATTATTTAATTCGGTTCCCATATTAATTGCTTATAAATTCCCCATGTTTAAGATATCGCATGTCCATTAATTAAATTAATTTCTGACAATTAATTTAATTAATATCTTTTATCCTTGATCATCCACTCAACCTTATAATTATGCAAGAACAAATCTGCCTGCAGGACTAAAGCATAATTATCTTTATGAGCTTTCAAGAGGACATCATCACCCGAATATATTTTTCGGACACGGTTTCCTTTTATAGTCAATATCCCACTCGGTATATAATGTCATTGCCCAATACATAAATTCGTAATTTAAAATAAATTACTTAATTTATGAGTCAAGGCATGTGCATTAAATACAAGTGTCAATCACTATATCCGGATTAAGAACTTAAGCATTAATAACATCATAGAATCTTAGTTCTTTATTGTCAGAATTAAAGAAACAATTATTCTACTATTTTGATCCCGTTTAATATACACAAAGTATATAAATATTATTCAATAGTCAAAACAAACTATTTCCAAATAATACTTCAGCCGTTCCAGTGGTTTGTCTAACACCACTGCGACTGTGAACCTTTATTATATTATATAAGGAGTCTGACAATCTAATCTTCTGCTATCCCATTTGATACTAGATTGTCTACAATATATAATATACAGACAATGTGAAAACATGCATTGAAGATTCTCAAATAATTGTTATATACTTCAAACGAATATTTCAGTATAACCCTAACAAAGGTGTTGGTTCAGACTGAGAGGGAAAGATGGAGGCTTGTTGGTCAGGAAAGAAGTTGTAATGTGGAGGGGATTGGTTTTGAGATCGGTGAGGAGAGTTGTATGAGGATTGGTGAGGTGATTGATATGGTGAATTGTAAGGAGGATTGTAGGGAGAGTAATGTGAGGATTGGCTGGAGGATTGGTAGTCTTGGAGGAGTTGAAGTGGTTGGAGGTTTTGTGGAGGTGATTGTTGTTGCTGTTGTTCTTCTTGAATGTCTAGTTGAGCCTGTTGTTGTTGTTGTTGAGGTTGATATTGTTGTTGTTGTAGAGGTTCAGGAACCTGAACAGGCTGAAATGGAGCACTGAATTGCTCTAACATGAAAGGAGTCACTACCAGTGGCACATTGTCATGATTTTTCTTGTTTACCAGCCTGGTCTGGATCTTAGCACAAGTCCTCTGAATAAGAACAACAGGATAATCGACGTACATGGTCCTATCAGCTTCATTCATCTTGTCATTCAGAAATAACATCAGAAACCTCGGATAGAAGCATTCAACTTTTTCATTCGAATGAATTGATCGTTGTGTAACAGACCCCATCTTTCTGATAATCTCCCTCAGCAATATCTTCCCAAAGTTGATCCGTCTGTTATAAGCTATGCTGAATCCAAAGATTTGCAGCATCGAAGATATATTGCCAAAATTCTTTCGATTACTGGGAGCAAACACCTTTGCCAGGGTGTCGAAGAAAACATCCCATTCAGCCTTCAGATTTCCCTTTGACATCTTAGGGAGAAAGATCTGAGCTTGATAGTTAATATCCTGAAAGAATTGTCTGATTTCATCATCTGTAGGGTCTTGCTCAAAATTTTCCCTTGGAAATCCCAGGATTCTGTTCACATCATCAACAGTGATGACAATCCTCTTTCCGTTAGGGAGATCCCCTATCAGCTTGTAGTTCTCCAGTGTCGTAGAGTTGACAGCATTGGAATAGTAGTCGAATAGTGGTTGCACTTGAATCGGAATATCAGTTGTAAGTGCAGTACTGGCCAAACATTGTCTCGAAAGAAATCTGACCCAAGTCTTGAACCTATCAGTGCAGTCATCAGGGTTTAGGCTTGCACAGTAGTTGGTCTCAGCGATCACAAATTCTCCGGCCATTTTTTTAATAATTAACAATTGAATTAAGCGAGAATTTTTCAAATAAAATGTTAATTCTCAAATTTCTCGCAAATTTCAATTAATAATTAAAACTTGATTAATTAATTAATAATTCGAAATATTAGTAAAATATCGAATTAAAAGTTAATTAATTGTAAATGGCACTAATCCAAATTAAATCCACTTAGCCAAACGCCGCCTTAGTCACTAATGCTCCAAACAAACCAAACAAATCCTTAAGTTAAAGTCCAATTAACTCAACAACCAAACAAGTCCTTAAGTTACCAAGAACCCTAAAATCCCAAATCAAGCAATAATCACTTTGATTCTTCGGTTTCAGCAGCAGATGCATACAATCAGTAAACCACAGTCAAGAATCAGCCAAATACGATCTCGAAAAGCTCAAACCCAGATCAACTCAGTTCGAATTTTCACAAAAAAATCGGCAGAGTTTCGACTCTATTAAGTCGAAAAAGAGTAGCCAAGCAAGCAACAAGGGCTTGAAATCGAGATCACGGCAAGTTTTTTAAGTCGAAAACTTGAAAAACTGATCAGCAATCGAGTGTGTATGTATGTGATCGTGCGTGTATACAAGTGAGGAAGATGAAGTAGTGGGCAAGACAATGAAATTGTCTTGCTCGATTGTCTGAGAGAGATATATATGTATAAGGCAGGTGAGTCTCGGTAAGACAATTTGAAATTGTCTTGCCGAGATTTGAGAAGTAGTGTAGAAAAAGTCACTAAGACAATTTGTTACATATTTGATGATGTCACAGGTATCTAACTTGTTTAGTGTGCAGAAGCAAATATCAGAGTTTAGCTGGAAATCAGAGTTTAACGACTGCCAGCTGGATCGGAGTTTATCGATGATCAGAGTTTGCAGGCGGCTGATTTTCAGGAGCAGATCTGGCTAAATAAGGAAGATAAAGATCAAGGGAGATTGTGCAAATCAGGACAGCAGAAGGATAGCTACTGATTAGATTATTTTAGGAAGCAGATAATTATAAATCAATCAGTAGATATCATGTAACTGTGTATATAAACACAGATTAGGGTTTACTCTATAAGAGTTAGAACATCGAGAATATTATTATTGTAACCCAGCAGCTCTTAGTGATAAGATATAAATCACTAAGAGAGTTTTTGTAACCTACTGAGTTTTGTGAATAAGAGTTTACTTTGTTAATTCTCTTATTTGAGTATTCTGTTATTGATTGTGTTCACTATATTGATTTATATAGTGAGTTAATTCGGCCTAACAAGTGGTATCAGAGCCAGCTCTGTTGATATACCTACAGTGAGATCTTAATCACACAATCATGTCTGAAAAATCACAAACTTCAAACAGTAGATATGAGTCACTTAGGGTTCCGGTCCTCAGGGCATCTGAATATCCTATCTGGAAGGTTAGGATGGCTATGTTTCTGGAATCCACAGATCCAGAGTACCTGGACAGGATTTATGATGGCCCACACATGCCAACAAAGCTCTCTGTTGCAGTTGGAGATGAACCCCATGTTAGGTCCTATAAACTCACTATATAATATGATATAGTGACCACAATCTGTAACACTGTAAGACAATATAAGAAATTGAAATCAATAAACTCTTATATTCACAAAGCTTTGATGGTTACAAAAACTCTCTCAGTGATTTATATTGTATCACTAAGAGCTGCTAGGGTTCTTAACAATGTACTCGATAACTCCACTCTTATAGAGTAACCCTAATCTGTGTTTATATAGACACAGTTACAAAATCAATCTCTGATTTGATATCCTATAAATCAGCTAATAAATCTATCAATCAAAGATTGCTACTGTTTTCTGTTTGGTTTCCATAGTCAGCAAATCACTCCTCCGCTTCTATCCTTCCTTGAAGTATATCCGCTTCTGAGCTCTTTCCACGTGTAACCTCTGACGAGTCTTGACTATGTAAACTCTGATCAGACTTTATCAAACTCTGTCAGACTTTACTAAACTCTGATCAGCTTCCAGATTAAACTCTGATGATTCCTGTTCTAAACAAACTTTAAGAACATTAGCAATCATCAATTATATCTAACAATCTCCCCCAACTTGTGCATAAATAAGTTATGTGCAAGTTAACAGATAATTGATGATGTCAAAACAGTTAAATCAAATGCAACAGAGTTTAACTATATAACAGAAAACTTTTAAGACTTACAGAAACTTTACTCCCTAACTTCATAGACACCATGAGCAGTCTTTAGGTATCCTCTGAGGAGTTCTTTTTCTGCTTCTTCAAGAGCTGCTACCATCTGTCTCTTTACATCTCTTAGTTCTGGATTTGAAACTCCAGTTTGATAAATTGCAGCTCTGAGATCATAGATCTTGTTCTTCTTCATTAAGTCCTTATTCAGCATAATGTGGCCTTTGTCAGATTCTTCATTGAAACTCAGAGCACTGACTCCAGCTAATGTCTCTATTTTGGCTGAATTTTTCTTCATCTCAACCAGCTGTCCTTGACTGTTGAAGTATTTTGGAATGAAAGGTCCAGCATTTTTGTTTCCTGTAATACCCATCTTTCTTCTGATTTGATCTTTAAGCAGGTTGGAGATGTGTTGACATGACTTGTTTTTCACTTGAAATATGTGTGATACATATCTCAATTCCTCCCAGTGTTTAGCATATAGATCTGCTTCAAGTACTCTAAACACTGTTCCATCAGACATGAAGTAGATAAGAATATTATCTCCTCTGTCATTCTTCACCAACTGGACTGAATCAAGTTTGTCCATTTTGTCTTGCAATACTCCAGTCTTGGGAGCACAGAGAGATGAGGGGTCATCTGGTCTTGATCCTATACTCTGATCAAATTTTTCATATTTGGATCCCAGCCCTCCTTTATCTCTTCCTACCTTACGATGAGAGATTGGTTGAATTGAGCCCTTTTCAAAGCTTATCTCAGTCATCAGAGTAGGCTTTGCAAACCCAGCCAGTGGAGTAGTTGTTGGTTTGAACACAGCTTGAGCCTTGTCAGAGGTTGTGTCCTTCTTTGCATCCTTATTAACATGAGCTATGTCAGAGGTTAATCTTTCTTTTTGAGGTTCTGCAACATGAGCTTCGTCAGAGATTGCAGCTTCTGTTTTCTTTTCCTTTACAACTTGATCCTTGTCAGAGGTTGTAGACTTCTTCTTATCCCAGCCTTTCTCCAGATGTTCATCTACTTTGCTTTTACCCTTGGAAGTATATTCATCTTCAGAGTATACCTTTTTGACTGGTAAACTCTGATCAGCAACAGTAGGTTCCTTAATCAATATCCCTTTTTCTTTTGGTTTGGCTGTTGATTTTGCAGGTTTCTGGATTTTTCCTGACTTTATTGCTTCAGCATGTTCTTTCTTTAGTTCTTCTTCTTCTGCAGCAATCAACTCCAAATCCAAATTGGCTTCTGGATTTTCTTGTTCAAAAATCAATCTAGCAAGCTCTTCATCAGTCATGGGTTTGTCTGATCCAGTCACTGGTCTTTGCTTAGATCCAGATGTGAAATTATGTGTTGGAGCAGACTTTGTGCTTTGCTTAGATTGTTTCTGACTGTCAGAGTTTGAAACTCTTCCACCAGTCCCTGCTTGAAATCTCTTGTGCTTTGTGAAATCATCAGCATCATCATCATCATCCTTCTTCTTCCTCTTCAGAGTTTGAGTAGTAGACTTGCATTTGACTTGAGCTACTCTCTCCCCCTTTTTGACATTATCCTCATCAGGAATCAGAATTGATGTGATCAGAGAAAGTGAAGATTGAATGGCTTCAAGCTGCTTGGACATCTTTTCTTGATTTGATTCAATCATGGTCATCCGTTTGTCCAGAGATTCATTGGCAGTCACCAGCTTCTGTACATTTTCTTTCAGAGGTAGCATGGTCCTTTTCTTTTCTAGTTCATTTGTCTCCTTGATATTTGCCACCTCTGTTCTTAGACTATCTATTGATTTAGATGTCTGAGCATGAGCAGGATGAAATGTCTTCAGATAGAGAATTGTGCCTTTGAGGCTTGACATAACATCAGAGTTTGAAATTTTGTTCTCTGCCATAGAGAGAAAATCTTCAGCTTTTGCTGGCTCCAGAGAATGTTGGTGGCTCAACCAGAGTTTATCCCAGACTTCATTTGGTGGATCAACCTGAAAATCCCTGGGAAGTGGCTCAGAGTCTGTATTCAGAGTTTGTAGCCTTGCATTGTACTGGATAGTAGACTCCCACTTTTGTTGTGTCAGAGGGACTCCATCTTCTTCATCCTTGTCAGTATCTGAACTGTCATCATCATCAGTATCAGCATCAGAGTTTGCTTTGTCAGTTTCAGGAACAGGATCAACAACTTTCTCCACAGTATCTTGAGCAGATTTTTCTTGAGCTTCAGACTGTGATTTGATAGGCTCTTCACCAGTCTGAGCAAGAGACTGTAGAGCTTCCATAGCTACTCTGTCAGATTCATCAACTACATCAGACCTGTAGTTTTCTGGAGCTGTATCATGAACTATGGCATCCTCAGGAATCTTCATTGGAGATTGAGGAATTTGACCATGATCAGATAATGGAGTTTGAGGATCAGACATATTTGCTCCAGCTTCAGCTGTAGCTTGTTCCTTGCAAACAATTTCTTCATCTACTTCAGATGAAGTAGAAGAAGCTGTAGGAGATGTCAGAGGAACAGCTTGGATAGGAAGCACCATCAGAGCTTGAGACTGTTCAGCAACTTGAGTTGATGGTGTTTGCTCTTCCTCAACTGTGAAGTCTGTTATGTCAGTGACTGGAACTTTTGCCCTTGCAGGCTTTTGAGCCCTTAATTTGAATCTGGCTGACTTCTGAGGACTGGCTTGAACAGGTTCAGAGGCTGTTGTAGGAGTAGGTTCAGAGTTTGCATCTTGTGCAGGTTCTAGATCATCATATTCATATGCTGCAACAAGTCTTCTTCTTTTCTTCTGCTTTTGAGGAGTAGCAGCTTCAGTGTTTACTGGAATATCAGAGTTTGCTTGAGGGTCAGAGTTTAAATGAGCCTCAGAGTTTACTGGCTCATCAGTGTTTGTCTGCTCATCAGTGTTTGTTTTCAGAACATGTGTAGCAACAGAGGTTCTTGTTCTTTTGGCAGTAGAAGGGGCGGCATCAGACTTTGCAGCCCTCTTGGACTTCGATGCAGATGACCTGGCTGCTTGAGAAGAGACTGGAGATTGTTGATTTGCTGGAAGCATGTTCAATCTATCTCTAATTTGTGCTGGAACTTGTAATGGCCTGAGAACTGGCCTCTTTTCATCTTTAGAGATGAGATCTTTGAAAGCCCTTTTATGCAGCTTAAAAGGTCTGATCTCATCATCAAATGCTACCTCACCAACAGATGCATTGAATAATAATTGGCAAAAGCGAGAGAAATAGACAACTTTACGATTTTCATGCATTCTTTCACCAATATTTCTAATGACTAATCTACCATAATCGAAATTAGTAGAATAGATCAGAGAATACCCAATTTGTAGCATGTCCATGGGTATTTCATCCCAGTTGGTAGATTTCTTCTGGAAGGCCCTGGTTATGCAATCAAAGAAGAAACTCCACTCCTTCCTGAGTCCAGGACGCTTCAATTGACCCAGTTTGTCCATAGATTCATAGTAGCCCAAGTCAGTCATCATGGCCCTTAGATTTGCATCGCCATTAGTGACATAAGCAGTGTCAATCTCTGGTAGGTTGAATGCTGTCCTGACTGTGGCTGGAGTAACAAAATACTCCTCCCCTTCAAATGAAAACACAATTGATGGTGATCCATTTTCACCACCATTGTCGTACTTACCCGTCCTCCAAAACTGATGATTTGGCTTCCCGAGAGTCTGGCAGGAGCGGTAAGAGCTGTAGCAATAGCACTCTGAGCAAGAAATTGCTGTATGGGATGATAATCCCTTGGAGCTTCGGCAGTGTCAAGAATGGCTGTATAGTTATTGGGGACAAAGTCCACACCTGCATGAGTGAATGTGGTAGTTGCCATTATAACAGAGATTGTGAGTAGAGAAAAGTGTTTGAGAAAATGTGTGTAAGAAGATTTGAATTTCAGAGAGAAGAGAGTAAGAGTTTGTTGAGAGAGTGTGTGTAAGGATTGAGTGTATAAGTGAATAATGAGCAATAAGATCTGATGTGATAAACTCTTCAGCTTTTGTGTAGCTGTACACGCACGGCTCTTTTGTTCTCTTGGACACCTGTCAGATTTTAACTGGTGGATGAGAGTTAGTGGCATGGAGAAAAGAAAGTAATCATTATGAGCGCAGTAAAACAGTGCAGTTATAAATGCTGATTACACGTTCTCCTATTAAAATGTTTTTCAAGTAAACCCACTAACAATACACCCGTTTGAAATACTCCTTTCATATTCTCTGAATATTTGAACTCCTGAAATGTATAAGAGTTTAGAAAATCAAGATCAAATTTCTCAAAATTTAAACTCTGAGATTTACATTAAATAGAATAAATTCTAAATACCTCAGAATAAAGACATGATTTTTAGAAAATTCATCAAAAAATCAGAGTTTGTTATAAAATCCATAGCTCAATAATGTGCTAGTGAAATAGGGTGTGTGATTTAACATATTAAATCAGAGACTAGAGAATTTCACAATTTCGTAATTATAAGGTAGACAGGAATAATTTATTTAAACTCTCAAGACATAGACAATAGGAATACTCTGATGGAGAAATATATAAAGTAGACTATCCCCCTTTTTTTTTTTTTTTTTTTTTTTTATAAAGGACGCTTTTCAGTGTAAATGAGTCACGACCTTTAAACATTATTTTGCAACAGTATTTCTCCAGTAATCAGAGATTGTGACTGGTCACCATAGATTATAAAAATCTTGGCAATTACTTAATACCAGTAAGTGTTTGGGTCTTTCCAGTCACTGTCATATAGACATCTAAGATCTCAAAGGAGTACTATGCTTATTTGCAGGGGTATTTATATAACATCAGAGTTTATAATCACTGTCTAATTTTCTGAGAGAAAATGCAAATTAGTCAGTCTCACTTATAATTAGGATATGTGAAGTAATAGAGTCTCAATGATATCAACATGCATATTGTGTAACGTAGTAGCACAAAATTGAGATCAAGATTAAAGAACTTAACTGAGATTCATGATTACTAATTCAGATCATGCTTCATAATATCTTCACAGGTCTGTGTTCTCAGAGAAATAAAAATGAGATCATTAATCAAGATTCAGAGTTTACAAACATCAGAGAATATCGTCAGAGAATGACGATCAGAGAATATCATCAGAGTATAGAACACAGAGTATATCATCAGAGAATTGATTAGTCCATATTTTTGCATATTTAAGTGCCTATTTTTTGTTTATTTTCGTAGTATTAATTGCTTATTTATTTTATTTCAGGAAATTGTAGATAAATAAAGAAAGAAGAGAAAATGCAAGAAAAAGGGAGAAAAAGAAAAGAAAAGAAGAAAATCAAAGAAAGTTGGCAAGTAAGGGGACACATGGAAGGCTATGATCTACCCAACACACATCCCACATGGATGGATTAGATTTAGCCACCCTACCCCTAAACCCTACATTTTTAGCTATAAATACCCCCCCCCCCTTTACTTGTAATGATAATCTTTTTAACCTAGAATTTTCTCTTTTTAGTAGGCTCTCTTTTATAGTCTAGATCTAGTGTTTATTTTAATGCTCTCTTCTCATTTTGTAAGCACTTTAATATTTTAATGCAAGATTTTATTTTTGTTCTTACATTCTTGTTCTTTATGTTTCCTTGGGCAATGAAATCTTCCTCTAACTACAAAATGTTTCAAAGTTGTTTGTAGATTGGAAGGAGCCATTAGCTAATTATAGCTCTCTTATTATAGCTTTTATTTCGGGAAGAAGCTAATATCTAGTACAAAATTAATTTGTGCTGGGAGTTAGTTTCATTCATCAGCATCTTTCGTTTTTAATTGTTAAGTCGGCTTTGCTTTCTCGTGTTTTTGTCACTTAAAAAGTTACATAAAATCATCACCCCTGTTTTTCTTTAGTTTAAATAACCCCCTTTCCCCTGTTCCTTTTAACAAATAGTCAAGTCTTTGTTTTCGATTTAAAAACTGTTTTCGTTTTACAAATGTGTCGAGTCATGGCTGAGTAACCTGGGCCGAGTTCATCATTTTGCTGCAGATTTGTTTTAGCTTGGTTTTTGTTTGTTCAAGTTTATTCAAGTAGCTGAGTGTTGGTTTGTAGGCTGAGTTTCTGTTGTTTAGTCCGAGTAGCAGCTGGGTTTGATTCTTGTTTCTGGGTTTAGTCGTTTGTTTGTTCACTGAGTCAAGTGTTCTGAGTCGAGTCACCATGGTACTGAGTTCCGTTTCTGGTTTTCTTTGCTGCGTGTTTGTAGCTGGGTTTGTTTGATTTTAGTGTTAATGGCTGTAGTTTCGAGTTTCGTTTCCTAGTTGTTGGCTACTGGTTTTGTCGAGTCCTGTACTAGGTTCAGTAGCTGAGTTTTAATTCGTTAGTTTAGTTCGAGTCGCGAGTTCATGCTTTCTGTTTTTTCTGTTTTTGAATCGCTGCGTTTCTGTAGTTTTTGTCGAGTTCCGAGTTTTAAATTTGCGTTGTTGCTGTGCTGAGTTCCCAGTTTAGTGTAGGCTTTGTTTTGTTTGATTTGGAATTTTGAGTCTTCTCTGCTTGGGTTCTGATTAGCTGAGTTGTAGTTGTGTTTGTTCGATTATTCCGAGTCTCTGTTGCTTGTTTTCTTCCGAGTTGCTTTTGTTTTATTAAATCTGTTTGCGATGAGTCTGATTTGCAGCACTAAGTCGAGTAGGCGCGTTGGTAGTTTGTGGTTTTCTGAGTTAGTTTTGGATTAAGTGAGGCTGCCTTGTTGATTTGTTTTTCTTTATTTTACATATTTGTCTCCGCTAAGTCTAAAAGTTGAGTCATTTAGCGTGTGTGTTCTTTCGAGTGTTGGCGATTTCCCTTGCACATCCAGCCAATGCTACTGTATTTTAGTTATGTTGATAGTTAAAATTGTTGAATTGATTTTGTTTGGCTTGTTGACTAAATAAATGATTCTTGGCAAATTTTTCTTTGATTTAGTTTAAGACTTTTTCTGGACATTCGGTTTAATTTAGTAAGATTAGATAAGTGATAATTAATTAGTTTAAGCAATTTTCTTTTTAGAGACATATTTAAATTTAGGTTTAAGAAAAACTTCTCTCTATAAAATATTGTTCTAATTCGCCTAGGTTAAAGATTTAAGGATTGCGAAAAATAATTTTAATCTCTGTGGACGAATCTTAAATATTAAAACGGTGATCGTGCGCTTGCGATTTAAAAGTAATATTTCTAGCACATCAAGTTTTTGGCGCCGCTGCCGGGGATTAAAATTAATTTTTCGCTCCTTTATTTTTTAATCTTTCGGATTAGCTTGTTTTCTCACTATTTTTTGTTCTTTATTTCGAGGAGGATTATTCGGGAATCATGGAGTAAAGTGGACAAATTTTGCTCGGATTTGGAAGCTTGCTTTGGTATCCCGTATCTCTCCACTCTTATTTTTCGTTTTTATTTAGAAAACCACAAACAAATCTGAAAATTGAAAAAACACAAACAAATTTAAAATTTAAAATCCAAAAATAGTAGTTAGAATTAAATATGTGTTGCATCATGCATTTTTACACTTAGGGCACATCATTTAGATTTTAATTTTTTTTGTTTTTAAATTTTCGTACCTATATTTGTGGTGATCGCTGGAGGACCCAAAGGTACGTTAATTTCTTTTCTTTAGATTAAAACACGTAGTGTAGAGCATCCATAGTTGTTTATAGTTTTTAATTATATCGTTGTGTGGTGCATCATTTTAAATAAATCTTAAGGGCAAAACCCACTCACAAGATAAGGGGAGGGATTTCATCACTCTTTCCTTGGCCCACAACAATTTAATTACTTCATTTTGCATTTACCTAGCCTTTAATAAAATTGAATTAGACGTTAGCCCCTAGGATTTCGCGCTCAACTAGGAAGGTACCTAAAAGACGAGGTAATCTTTAATTATTCCGACTTTTCGGTGTCTAAGGCAAGCGAAAGCTTACCTGGCCGATTAAGGTTTGGTGTCTAAGCGCGGAGATTGGCCTCTTGGCAATGCCTGCTCCAAACTGGCCAGACCGGTCCGAATAATTTTGGATTTATCGAGTTTTTGGTGGTCCTTAACGTTAGGAGCAAGGTCTAGTTCATTTTTATTAGGGAACCATAGAATTAAGTTTTTCTTTCACTTTTACACCCTTTCTTTTGTTTGTTTTATTTTTCGCACTTATTTGCTACGTGTTTACTATCTAGTTTATGCGAACTACTTGGGTTAGGAGCGAATCGTCTAGATTAGTTAGACCGATCATCGAAATTCCTTCTTCGTCCTCTTCGGACTCCGAACCCATAGAAGCTAGCGAACCGATAGTAAACATGGCGTTGTCTCTTAAAGACCGCTGTTACCCGTCCCGTTCCGCTCAACCTTCGTGCATCACCCTTCCTCCCGTAAATGGGAACAATTTTGAAATCAAAGCTCATCATATTAGCATGTTACCCAAATTTACCGGGAGTGAGGGTGAGGATCCTTATCTTTTCATTCAAGAATTCGAGGAAGTTTGTTCCCTCCAAAAGCTCCACCAATTGACGGAAGACTCGATTAGACTTAGGCTCATTAATTTTGCGCTTAAAGAGAATGCGAAAAAATGGCTATATAGTCTTCCCGTTAATTCTATCTCCACGTGGGAGGGGTTCGTTGTGGTATTTCTTAAAAAGTATTTTCCAAATCATAAGACTACTCGAATTACAAATGAAATAAATCAATTTCATCAAAAGGAAAACGAGTCTTTTTGGATTTTCTTTGACCGCTTCAAAAATCTTCTCTCACAATGCCCCCACCATGGAATAGAAAAATGGAGACTTTGCAAAATAGTTTACGAGGCCTTAGATAGTCAAACCACTGCGTTATTAGAGTCTATGTGCCAAGGTAAATTCATGGAGAAAGATGAAGACCAAGGGTGGGAATTTTTTGAGGATTTAGCGGAAAAGACTATGATGTGGGAGTCAACTAGGGAGCCCAAAAAGTCAATTCAGTCATCTAGTGCTAGGGGCTTGCATTCGATAGGAAATAATGTGGCAACCGATGCCAAACTAGCCACCCTAACTAGGAGACTTGAAGTTTTAGAAACTAGTAAATCTCCCCCACAAATGTCGACGCACCCTTGTTACAATTTTCAAAATCCCGGAACCCAACCTTCGCACGAATTTGAACAAGTAAATGCGATGTTCCAAAATTCTAGGAATGATGCATTTTCACCCACGTACAATCCGGGTTGGAGAAATCACCCAAATTTCTCATGGACCCAAGGTCAAAATTGCCAAGTTCCTCAACCCAATTTTCAAATGAATCAAGGGCCAAATTCTTTTTCAACTCCTCAACAAAATTTTCAACAAAGGCCCAACCCAAACTCTTACCCAAATTCATGTCATAACCCAATTCAAACTCCTTTGAATCCTCCCGGTTTCAATGATTCGGATAAACGCCTCAATTCTTTAGAAAAGAGTTTGGAAGCCTTAGTTAAATCGCAAACTAATTTGACTCAATCACAACAAACCTTCATGACAACCCTAACCCAAGATAGGCAAATCTTGCATTCTAACGTGCAATCCGTTTCTAAGTTAGAGGCCCAATTGAGTCAATTAGCTAGCGCATTGTGTGAGCGAGAGAAGAACAAATTCCCAAGTCAACCCGAGGTCAATCCTAAGTTTCCTCTCAATCAAAGACCTCCCGAGAATGTTAATGCGATCATCTCTCTAAGGTCGGGAAATCAAGTGGATAACAAAGTTGGTAAGAACGTTAATGAAAATGAGGAGTCGATTCCTAGAACAAATCCTTCTTTGTCTAGCACTAATCATGACCAACCCGAATGTTCTAGAGTCCGTGAGTCCATGAGTGAACCTAGTCCTGGGCCCATTTCTCAGAAGCCCAACGAAGAAGTTTACAAGCCAAGGGTTCCTTACCCACAAAGACTCATTCCTCCTAAACAATCGGCCCAAATGGAACAAATCCTAGAAGTTTTCAAACAAGTCAAGATAAACATTCCTCTTTTAGATGCCATTCAACAAGTTCCTTCTTATGCTAAGTGTCTAAAAGATTTGTGTACCCATAAGAGAACCACCCATGTTCCTAAGAAAGCCTTTTTGACCTCTCAAGTTAGCTCGATTCTCTCGAATCAAATTCCCGTGAAATATAAGGACCCCGGTTGTCCTACAATTTCTTGTGTCATAGGCAATACTTTCGTGGATAAAGCTTTACTTGATTTAGGAGCGAGTGTGAATCTTCTTCCGTTCTCGGTCTACCAAGCTTTAGGATTAGGGGATCTCAAGACCACCAACATGACCCTTCAACTTGCCGATCGTTCGATTAAAATGCCAAAGGGAATTATTGAGGACGTGTTGATCAAAATCGGTGATTTTATCTTTCCCGTTGACTTTGTTGTTCTCGAAACTCAACCCGTCTCAAATCCTAAAAACCAAATTCCTATCATTTTAGGACGACCTTTTCTTGCTACATCCAATGCCTTAATCAATTGTAGGAATGGTTCAATGAAGCTTACTTTTGGAAACATGACCATTGATTTAAACATTTTCAATGTAGGAAAAGAACCCAACGAGCTTTATGAACAACCAATAGGGGTCAATGTGGTCAACAAGTTTGTCACATGGTCTAGTTTTGAGGATAGTGAGATTGAGTCTCTTCTCAACGAGGATTTCAAAGTCAACCACGAGAACAATAGGGAATATCACGAGTCTTTGAAAGAGTTGACCTCGGAGGAGTTGTTAGGAGAATTGAACGACATTTGTTCAAAATGGGAAACTCCGCCCGAGATTGTTCGTGTTGACCCTAGGCCCGATTTAGAGAGTCATGTAGGTGAATCACCGACATTTGACTCATTGTTCCATCATTCATATAGCGCCTTAGGAAATGATGACACCGTTTCTTGCATTATTCCTAGTGATTTATCCCATGACCAAAATTGCATTGTCTCTAATTTGCTTGATAATAAAGAAGCATTAAGTTGGTTTAGGGAGAACATTAGTGATACTTGTCCTATAGGGATGAACGATTGTCACATTCTAGAGAAAGTCTTTGTACCTAAAAATTTTCATACACATTTTGACTCTTTCTCGAAGCTTCCTCCCATATTTCCTTCCGGAATCGGCTGAAGTGGTTCCTCCTTCGAACCTTCCCTCGTGAAGTTCAGGTATGGGGAAGGAAATGTGT
Organism: Daucus carota subsp. sativus; assembly: GCF_001625215.2. NCBI lineage: Eukaryota > Viridiplantae > Streptophyta > Magnoliopsida > Apiales > Apiaceae > Daucus > Daucus carota. The sequence continues at coordinate 929,199 of NC_030384.2, read as the reverse complement.
GAGTGTGTGGGTCGTGTAAGTGTTTCATTCGTTAATAAAAATCCCCTTCATATCCTATTCAGGTATTTTTCCTCTTTACTCTCTCATTTCAATTCTCTCTTTTGCATACATTGAGGACAATGCATGATTTAGGTATGGGGAGGGCTTTAGTGTAATTCTTAAAAAATGAAAAACCCTAAAAAATGAAAAAATTAGAAAATCCAAAAATAGAGATACTCTTAGCTAAGTTGTCTTTCCCTCACTCGAACTTTAGGAGTAGTTGGTGTTTAGCATATTTTCGAAAAGTATATATATGTAGTGTCTTTTAGATAATTTGAACGTAGTTGAGTAAGGTTGTCTTTTTGAAGCTTGTATCGACCGATTTGTACTCGTAATTCCAAGATGGCACACACATTTGCACAAGACCTTTGATGGAGAGATTGTCTAGTGATATTATTCGATACCTGAGAGAGAACCCACATGTTGAAACAATGTCGAATCGAACCTTTGCGAATAAAAAAAGAAAAAGAAAAAAAAAAGAAAAAAAAAAGATAGAAAAAAAAAGGAATAACTACTTCAATACCCATTGTTCTTTATAGATAAAATCTTTAGATAAATGGGCAAAAGTAGATTGGCTAGTCTCGTTTTGTGGCCTTTGTTACTCGAGTTATTAAGTCCGTCGGGGGATTTCAAAACCTAGTGCCCTAAGACCGTTTGGTTTGGGAGTCACTGACCTAAAGCTCGCTACATGGGTAACATTGTCTGCCTAAGAAAACGGACAAAATAAAGTCAATGCAAAAAAAAAAAGAGAAAAAAAAAAAGAAAGAAAAAAAAGAAGAATAAGAGTTTGTGAAGTTTGGCTAGATATTTGTTTCGATAGAGATTGGGTCAGTTCAAAATTGGTTGAAAAAGAGAAAATGTTCTTAGACAATTAGGATCCATCAAAGGCCTTAAATTATTTACACTCCTTGGATTTCTAGTAAATTTTTGTGTCGATTCAAGTAGATTAGAGACAACTGTATCTTGATTATTAGTAAAAGAGTCTTTGAGTCGTATTTTCCTTAAAAACGCTTTTTGTTAACACCGACGAAATTAGAGTAGAGTCGAGTAGACACTTACTAGAATGTCTCGAAGATTTTATGGGTACATCTTCTGTAAACCCTTAGGAGACAAAACTCCTCTTGTAGAGATCGTCTACGAGTTTAACGGGTTGGTGAACCTAAAACCACCCGTCACGCCTACGAAAAGGAGCCTAGGAATCGCATCTAGCTTTCTTAGTTTATTTTATTTTCTTTTGATTTTTACTCGAGGACGAGCAAAAGATAGGTATGGGGAAGTTTGATTAGTCCATATTTTTGCATATTTAAGTGCCTATTTTTTGTTTATTTTCGTAGTATTAATTGCTTATTTATTTTATTTCAGGAAATTGTAGATAAATAAAGAAAGAAGAGAAAATGCAAGAAAAAGGGAGAAAAAGAAAAGAAAAGAAGAAAATCAAAGAAAGTTGGCAAGTAAGGGGACACATGGAAGGCTATGATCTACCCAACACACATCCCACATGGATGGATTAGATTTAGCCACCCTACCCCTAAACCCTACATTTTTAGCTATAAATACCCCCCCCCCCTTTACTTGTAATGATAATCTTTTTAACCTAGAATTTTCTCTTTTTAGTAGGCTCTCTTTTATAGTCTAGATCTAGTGTTTATTTTAATGCTCTCTTCTCATTTTGTAAGCACTTTAATATTTTAATGCAAGATTTTATTTTTGTTCTTACATTCTTGTTCTTTATGTTTCCTTGGGCAATGAAATCTTCCTCTAACTACAAAATGTTTCAAAGTTGTTTGTAGATTGGAAGGAGCCATTAGCTAATTATAGCTCTCTTATTATAGCTTTTATTTCGGGAAGAAGCTAATATCTAGTACAAAATTAATTTGTGCTGGGAGTTAGTTTCATTCATCAGCATCTTTCGTTTTTAATTGTTAAGTCGGCTTTGCTTTCTCGTGTTTTTGTCACTTAAAAAGTTACATAAAATCATCACCCCTGTTTTTCTTTAGTTTAAATAACCCCCTTTCCCCTGTTCCTTTTAACAAATAGTCAAGTCTTTGTTTTCGATTTAAAAACTGTTTTCGTTTTACAAATGTGCCGAGTCATGGCTGAGTAACCTGGGCCGAGTTCATCATTTTGCTGCAGATTTGTTTTAGCTTGGTTTTTGTTTGTTCAAGTTTATTCAAGTAGCTGAGTGTTGGTTTGTAGGCTGAGTTTCTGTTGTTTAGTCCGAGTAGCAGCTGGGTTTGATTCTTGTTTCTGGGTTTAGTCGTTTGTTTGTTCACTGAGTCAAGTGTTCTGAGTCGAGTCACCATGGTACTGAGTTCCGTTTCTGGCTTTCTTTGCTGCGTGTTTGTAGCTGGGTTTGTTTGATTTTAGTGTTAATGGCTGTAGTTTCGAGTTTCGTTTCCTAGTTGTTGGCTACTGGTTTTGTCGAGTCCTGTACTAGGTTCAGTAGCTGAGTTTTAATTCGTTAGTTTAGTTCGAGTCGCGAGTTCATGCTTTCTGTTTTTTCTGTTTTTGAATCGCTGCGTTTCTGTAGTTTTTGTCGAGTTCCGAGTTTTAAATTTGCGTTGTTGCTGTGCTGAGTTCCCAGTTTAGTGTAGGCTTTGTTTTGTTTGATTTGGAATTTTGAGTCTTCTCTGCTTGGGTTCTGATTAGCTGAGTTGTAGTTGTGTTTGTTCGATTATTCCGAGTCTCTGTTGCTTGTTTTCTTCCGAGTTGCTTTTGTTTTATTAAATCTGTTTGCGATGAGTCTGATTTGCAGCACTAAGTCGAGTAGGCGCGTTGGTAGTTTGTGGTTTTCTGAGTTAGTTTTGGATTAAGTGAGGCTGCCTTGTTGATTTGTTTTTCTTTATTTTACATATTTGTCTCCGCTAAGTCTAAAAGTTGAGTCATTTAGCGTGTGTGTTCTTTCGAGTGTTGGCGATTTCCCTTGCACATCCAGCCAATGCTACTGTATTTTAGTTATGTTGATAGTTAAAATTGTTGAATTGATTTTGTTTGGCTTGTTGACTTTTTCTTTGATTTAGTTTAAGACTTTTTCTGGACATTCGGTTTAATTTAGTAAGATTAGATAAGTGATAATTAATTAGTTTAAGCAATTTTCTTTTTAGAGACATATTTAAATTTAGGTTTAAGAAAAACTTCTCTCTATAAAATATTGTTCTAATTCGCCTAGGTTAAAGATTTAAGGATTGCGAAAAATAATTTTAATCTCTGTGGACGAATCTTAAATATTAAAACGGTGATCGTGCGCTTGCGATTTAAAAGTAATATTTCTAGCACATCAAGAATGTTATTAGTTTTTAACAATCAGAGTATATCATGGCAAGTTTGTGAGTAATACATATGGTAATTTGTCAATTGAAATTTGAAAGATCTGACCATTATGATTACTCAGTTCCTGATATCATTCCTAGCTCATTCACCAGCCTAGTAAAGGTTGCTTCACTTAGTGGTTTGGTGAATATATCTGCTAGCTGCTGATCAGTTGGAACAAAGTGAAGTTCAATGGTTCCTTCCTCCACATGCTCCCTTATAAAATGGTATCTTATGCTGATGTGCTTTGTCAGAGAATGTTGAACTGGGTTTCCTGTCATAGCAATAGCACTTTGGTTATCACAATAAATAGGAATTTTAGAAAAGGATAAGCCATAGTCCAACAGTTGATTCTTCATCCAAAGAATTTGAGCACAGCAGCTGCCTGCAGCTATATACTCTGATTCTGCTGTTGATGTTGAGATTGACTTTTGTTTCTTGCTATACCAAGAGACAAGTCTTCCACCCAGAAATTGACAACTCCCACTTGTGCTTTTCCTGTCAATTTTGCAACCTGCAAAGTCTGCATCAGAGTATCCAATTAGACTAAAATCTGATTCTCTAGGATACCATAATCCCAATGATGTGGTTCCTTTGAGATATCTGAATATCCTCTTTACTGCAATCAGATGAGGTTTTCTTGGATCTGCCTGAAATCTTGCACATAGACATGTGGCATACATGATGTCTGGCCTACTTGCAGTTAGATAAAGCAAGGATCCAATCATTCCTCTATAGTTTGTGATATCCACTGATGCACCAGTGTCTTTGTCTAGTTTGGTTGCTGTTGCCATAGGGGTAGTTGCAGCTGAACTGTCTTGCATACCAAATTTCTTCAAAAGATTTCTGGTATACTTGGCTTGATTTATAAAGATCCCATCTTCAGTCTGTTTAACTTGTAGACCCAGAAAATAACTGAGTTCCCCCATCATGCTCATTTGGTACCTGGACTGCATGAGCTTGGCAAATCTTTGACAGAGTTTAGCATTAGTGGAACCAAAAATGATATCATCAACATAGATTTGAACTAAAAGCAGATCATTACCATGATTCAAATAAAACAGGGTTTTATCTATGGTACCTCTAGTAAATCCACTTTCAAGGAGAAATTGAGCTAGAGTTTCATACCATGCCCTTGGAGCCTGCTTTAGTCCATAAAGTGCTTTGTCCAACCTGGAGACATAGTCTGGATGTTTTGGATCCACAAATCCTGGAGGTTGTTCAACATATACTTCCTCATCCAGTTTCCCATTTAGAAAAGCACTTTTGACATCCATCTGAAATACCTTGAATTTCTTGTGAGCAGCATAGGCCAGAAAGATTCTGATTGCCTCCAATCTTGCAACTGGAGCAAATGTCTCATCATAATCAATACCTTCCTGTTGTGAATACCCTTTTGCTACAAGCCTTGCTTTATTCCTTGTGATGACACCCTCACTGTCAGTTTTGTTTCTGAACACCCATTTTGCACCAACTATGGATCTATCTTTAGGTCTTGGTACTAGGGTCCATACTTTGTTTCTCTCAAACTCATTCAGCTCTTCTTGCATTGCTTGTATCCAGTCAGCATCTTGAAGAGCTTCCTCCACCTTTTTAGGTTCTGTTTGTGACAGAAAGCAATGATGTAAACACTCATTTGCTCTAGCTGTCCTTGTTTGCACACCTGCTTCTGGATTGCCAATTATTAAATCAGGTGTGTGAGATTTTGTCCACTTCCTAGCATGTGGAAGTTGACCATTTTCATCATTGGATCCTCCCCCTTGATCCATGCTCTCTTGATTCTGTTGATTATTCTCTGTAGCTCCCCCTAAATTTGTGCTATCAGAGTTTGAATCAGTATTCTCTGATGAATTTGAGTCAGCATTTTCTGATGAATCTTGGGTAGAGCCTGAAACATTCTGATGCTCCCCCTCAGCAATTACTTCATCATTATGAACTTGTAAAGTTTCACCAGAGTTTGCTGTATTTTGGTCACAGTCAGAGTTTGACTGTTCATCAGAGTTTGTTGAATCAGAGAATATTTCTTCATTTTCAAAATGCAGTTCTTCATGATCATCCATATCTTCTAAGCCCATAATTCTTTTTTCATCAAATGACACATGTATGGATTCCATGATCACCTTGGTTCTCAGATTATAGACTCTGAAGGCCTTTGTTATCAAAGGATAACCTACAAAAATACCTTCATCAGCTTTTAAATCAAACTTGGTAAGCTGTTCTGGATGAGTCTTTAATACAAAGCATTTGCACCCAAATATATGAAAATACTTCAGATTTGGCTTCTTTTTCTTCACCATCTCATATGGGGTCTTGCCATGCTTATTAATCAAGGTTGCATTTTGAGTGAAACAAGCTGTTTGAACAGCTTCTGCCCAGAAATAAGTAGGCAATTTAGCCTCATCAAGCATAGTTCTGGCAGCTTCTATAAGAGTCCTGTTTTTCCTTTCAACTACACCATTTTGCTGTGGTGTACCAGGTGCAGAGAATTGTTGCACTACACCTCTTTCTTTGCAGAACTCTTCCATTGTTGAATTTCTGAACTCAGTTCCATTATCACTTCTAATGATCTTCACTTTGTCTTCAGATCCATGATCCAGTTGTTTCACATGATCCATCAGATGCAAGGCTGTTTCATCTTTAGAGTGAAGAAAATATACCCAAGTGTATCTGGTATACTCATCAACAATGACAAGAGCATATTTCTTCCTTGCAATGGATGGTACATTGACTGGTCCAAATAGATCAACATGTAGAAGATGATATGGTTTGTTTATTGAGAATTCAGTCTTACTCTTGAAAGATGTCTTTCTCTGCTTGGCTTTTTGACATGAATCACATAATCCATCAGATGTAAGTAGTGATTCAGAGAGTCCTCTCACAAGCTTTTTCTTTATAAGCTCATTTATGGAGTTGAAATTCAGGTGTGAGAGCTTCTTTTGCCACTTCCAACTTTCTTCTGCAGAGATCCTTGTAGACAAGCAAATTGCCTTTCCTTCAGAGTTTGTAGGCAAGTGGATTTCATAAATATTCCCATGTCTGTGAGCAATCACTACCACTTTGCCTGTTGACTTGCTTACTATCTCACTGTGTTCTTCATAGAAATCAACATGATATCCTCTGTCACAGATTTGACTGACAGAGAGTAAATTGTGTTTTAGCCCTTGAACAAGAGCTACATTTGATATGATGACATTTCCAAGATTGATATTGCCATATCCCAGAGTCCTTCCTATGTTGCCATCTCCATAAGAAACACTTGGGCCAGCCTTCTCCACAAACTCTGACAGCAGGGCCTTATTTCCAGTCATGTGTCCTGAACATCCACTGTCCAAGACTAGAATATTCTTCCTGTTGCCCTGCAGTCACAAAGACCACTAATTGTTAGTTTTAAGGACCCAGACTTGCTTGGATCCCTTGGCCTTATTAAGTTTGTTAGCTTTTGCAGCGGAATTATTATTATCAGAGTTTGAGCTAACAGACTTTGTAACAGAGTTTGTACTAGAAACAGAGTTTGTACTTGCAGAATTTTTATTAACCTTTAAAGAAGGTTTCAATTGATAATAATCATAATACAAACTATGATATTCTTTGCAAGTATAAATAGAATGCCATAAACTACCACAATGAAAACATGGATCTTGTGGTTTATATCTAATACTACTTTTTCTAACTCCAGACTTTGTAGGTAAGGAGTTAATGTCCTTGTTCTTCCTGCAAAAATTAGCAAGATGATTAGTATTCCCACAGTTATGGCATGTCTTCCTAGGTGCATTTGGAATAGGCATGTAGTTATTACTCTTGTCTATTCCAATCTTGCCATTTCTATTTTTCCTAGGCTCCCTGTTTTTGTCATCAGACTTTACCTCTTTAAGCTTGTGTTTAAGCTGTTTCTGAGTCATCAGTCCTATGTTAACCTGTTTGGGCTTATCAGATTTTAAATTGTTGTTAATCTCTGATTTTAGTCTACTCTGTTTAGACTTAGAGGATTCAGCAACAAATTTAACAGGTTTAACCTTAGGTTTTTGAGTTTTAACAAACTCTGTTTTTGATGACTCAGCTTCAGAGTTATCAGTGTAACCTAGTCCTTTCTTCCAGTTTCCACTACCTAAGATATCTTGAGTAGTTTTGCCTGAATTAGTCCATGTCTTTATGATCTCCCTTTCCTTAGCAAGTTCTGATTGAAGAGATGCATACCTCTTTAATAATTCATCTTTGACAATGACAGCATCATCTCTTTCTTTCTGAACTTCCAACATCTGAACTAATTCTTTTTCTAGAAAATCATTCCTTTTCTTTACACTCAGAGTTTCAGATTTTAATCTTTCATTTTCTAAAGTCTGATCTCTAAAGCTGATATGTAAAGTTTTAAGAAACAATCTTAACTCAGTTATATCTTCAGTATCAAAGGCAAGAGTAGAATGAGGTACCTTAGCAGGAGATTCAGAGTTGTTGTCAGTGTTTGCCATCAGAGCATAATTGACTTCTTCTTCTGAATCAGATGTATCTGTCCAGTTTCCTTTCTTGGTGATAAAGGCTTTTTCTTTTTCCTTCTTGGCTTTCTTGCATTCAGATGCAAAGTGTCCCTTTTCACCACAGTTGAAACAGGTATACTTGTCAGCTTTTCCAGCTTTCCCTTCTTTGCCCTCATTCTTCTTGAAGTTCTTCTTGTCATAAACTCTGTCAGAGTTTCTGTCTTTCCTTGAAAAACTTTTGCCTTTGTTGAACTTTTTGTAGGCCAACTTCTTGAAGCTTTTCACCATCAATGCTGCTAACTGCATCATCTCATCATCACTTTCTTCAGAGTCTGAGGGAACATCAGAGTTTGAGTCATCAGAGTTTGATGACTCCATGTCAGACTTTGTGACATGAGCTTTTCCCTTGCTCTTAGCAGCTTCCTCTTGAACTTTCAGAGCAACAGACTTTGATTTTCCTCCATGTCGTTTGCTCCTTTGCTCCATCTCAAGTTCATGAGTCTTCAGTCTTCCATAAACATCATCAAGAGACATTTCTCCAAGATCAAGATTGTCTCTTATTGTAGTGACTTTCAAGTCCCATTTTTCAGGAAGAGCTAGAAGAAATTTGAGGTTTGAGTCTTCAAGATCATATTCCTTGTCCACCAGAGATAAGTCATTTAACAGTTTGACAAATCTGTCATACAGATCTGTCAGGGACTCACCAGATTTTGAGTCAAAGTGCTCATACTCCTGTGTAAGGATTGTTTTTCTGTTTTTCTTAATGGCCTGAGTTCCTTGACATCTGGTTTCCAGAGCATCCCAGATTTGTTTAGCAGTTTTGCACCCAATCACTCTATTAGACATTGCATTATCAAGGGCACTATGCAACAGATGCTTCACCTTTGCATCTTTACTGATAGATGAGATGTCCTCTGGAGTATAATCTTTCTTTTCTTTTGGAACCATCTTTTGAGGTTCATCTGCAATCCCAACAGAGAGCTTGGTGGGCATATGTGGTCCATCATAAATCCTGTCAAGGTATTCTGGATCAACAGAGTCTAAGAATATGATCATTCTTTCTTTCCAGACTGGATATTCAGATGCCTTAAGGATTGGAACTCTAAAGGATGAAGCTTGTGATTTTTCAGACATGATTGTGTTTAAGATCTCACTGTAGTAATCTTAACAGAGCTGGCTCTGATACCACTTGTTAGGTCCTATAAACTCACTATATAATATGATATAGTGACCACAATCTGTAACACTGTAAGACAATATAAGAAATTGAAATCAATAAACTCTTATATTCACAAAGCTTTGATGGTTACAAAAACTCTCTCAGTGATTTATATTGTATCACTAAGAGCTGCTAGGGTTCTTAACAATGTACTCGATAACTCCACTCTTATAGAGTAACCCTAATCTGTGTTTATATAGACACAGTTACAAAATCAATCTCTGATTTGATATCCTATAAATCAGCTAATAAATCTATCAATCAAAGATTGCTACTGTTTTCTGTTTGGTTTCCATAGTCATCAAATCACTCCTCCGCTTCTATCCTTCCTTGAAGTATATCCGCTTCTGAGCTCTTTCCACGTGTAACCTCTGACGAGTCTTGACTATGTAAACTCTGATCAGACTTTATCAAACTCTGTCAGACTTTACTAAACTCTGATCAGCTTCCAGATTAAACTCTTATGATTCCTGTTCTAAACAAACTTTAAGAACATTAGCAATCATCAATTATATCTAACACCCCAGAAGATGATCCCCAAAGAAAAGAAAGACTATACTCCTGAGGACATCTCATCAATCAGTAAGGATGCAAAAGTAAAACACTTATTGCACAGTGCTCTAGACAATGCTATGTCAAACAGGGTGATTGGATGCAAAACTGCAAAAGAAATATGGGATGCTTTGGAAATCAGATGTCAAGGAACCAAAGCCATCAAAAAGAACAGAAGGACCATACTTACTCAAGAGTATGAACACTTTGATTCAAAAACTGGTGAATCATTGACTGATCTTTATGACAGGTTTGTCAAGCTGCTGAATGACTTATCTCTAGTGGATAAAGAATATGACTTAGAAGATTCAAATCTTAAATTTCTGCTTGCTCTTCCTGAAAAGTGGGATTTGAAGGTAACCACTATAAGAGATAATCATGATCTTGAAGAGATGTCTCTGGATGATATCTTTGGAAGATTGAAAACTTATGAACTTGAGATGGAGCAAAGGAGCAAACGACATGGTGGAAAACCCAAACCAGTTGCTCTAAAAGTTCAAGAAGAAACAACTGTGAAAAGAAAGGGAAAAACACATGTCAAAAAGTCTGATACTGAGTCATCAAACTCTGATGATGACTCAGACACTGATATACCTTCAGACTCCGATGACAGTGATACTGAGATGATGCAGCTGGCAGCACTGATGGTGAAAAGCTTCAAGAAGATGGCTTACAAGAACTTCAACAAAGGGAAGAAGTTCTCAAGGAAAGATAGAAACTCTGATAAGAAGGTCTTCAAAAGGAATGAAGGCAAAGAAGAAAAATCTGGAAAAGCTGATAAGTCTAAATACACCTGCTTCAATTGTGGTGAGAAAGGTCATTTTGCAACTGAGTGTAAGAAAGCCAAGAAAGAAAAGGAACAAGCCTTTATCACAAAGAAGGGAAGCTGGGCAGACTCATCAGAATCAGAGGAAGAAAACAACTATGCCTTGATGGCAAACATGGACAACAGCACTGAGGCTGTTGAAACTAAGGTACCTCATTCCACTCTTGCTTTTGACACTGAAGATATAACTGAGTTAAGATTGTTTCTCAAAAATATGCATGTTAGTTATAGAGATCAAACTTTAGAAAATGAGAGACTAAAATCTGAGATCTTAGAAGTTAAGAAAAGGAATGATTATCTTGAGAAAGAACTAGTTCAGATGCTAGAAGTTCAGAAGGAAATAGATGACTCTGTTTTTGTTAAAAATGAACTCTTAAAGAAAACTGCTTCTCTTGAATCAGAAATTGCTAAGGAAAGAGAGATAATCAGAACTTGGACTAACTCAGGAAAGACTACTCAAAATATCTTAGAAAGTGGAAACTGGAAGAAAGGTTTAGGATACTCTGATAAAAATGAAGCTAAATCACAAAAACAAGAAATCATTAAAATTGAGAAACCTAAGGTTGTTCCAGTAAGATTTGTTGCTGAATCAAAGGCTCAGGACAAATCAAAGACTGATAAACCTAAACAGGTCAATATTGGTTTAATGACTCAGAAACAGCTTAAGCATAAGCTCAAGGAGGTTAAGAAAGAAAACAGGATTAAGGAACCTAGGAAAAATAGAAATGGGAAGGTAGGAATAAACAAAAGCAACAATTATATGCCTATTCCAAATGCTCCTAGGAAAACTTGTCATAATTGTGGTAATCCTAATCATCTTGCTTCTTTTTGCAGGAAGAATAAGGACATAAATGCTATGTCTCCCAAATCAGAAGTTAAGACTAGGAATACTAGATTTAGACCAGAAAATCCTTGTTTTCATTGTGGTAGTTTATGGCATTCCATCTACACTTGTAAGGAATACCATAGTTTATACTATGATTATTATGAATTGAAACCTTCTTTGAAGAAAAAGATTGATTCTCCTGGTTTAAACTCTGTTAAAAAGTCTGTTAGCACAAACTCTGATTTAAACTCTGATAAATCTTCCACTGCTAGTGTTAACAAACTTAACAAGAACAAAGGATCCAAGCAAGTCTGGGTCCTTAAAACTAATCATTAGTTGTGTATGTGATTGCAGAGCAACAGGAAAAACATCCTAGTTCTGGACAGTGGATGCTCAGGACATATGACAAGAAATAAAGCCCTGCTATCAGACTTTGTGGAGAAGGCTGGCCCAAATGTTTCTTATGGAGATGGCAACATAGGGAAAACTTTGGGATATGGCAATATCAATCTTGGAAATGTCATCATTCAATCTGTAGCTCTGGTCTCAGGACTTAAGCACAATCTGCTGAGCATAAGTCAAATCTGTGACAGAGGGTATCATGTTGATTTCCTAAAAGAACACTGTGAGGTCATTAGTAAAAGCACTGGGAAAGTTGTTCTGAAAGGATATAGACATGGAAACATCTATGAAGCCAAGCACTCTTTAAACTCTGAAAGCTCTGCAATCTGTCTACTTGGCAGAGCCAGTATTGAAGAAAGCTGGAACTGGCACAAGAAACTATCTCACCTGAACTTCAACAATATAAATGAGTTAGTGAAGAAAGATCTTGTGAGAGGACTTCCCAAATCAGTTTTTACTCCAGATGGACTCTGTGACTCCTGTCAGAAGGCAAAACAGAGGAAATCCTCATTCAAAAGTAAAACTGAGTCCTCAATTCTTGAGCCATATCATCTGCTTCATGTTGATCTTTTTGGACCAGTAAATATAATGTCCATTGCAAAGAAAAGATATACTCTGGTCATTGTTGATGAATTTACCAGATATACTTGGGTATATTTTCTACACAGCAAGGATGAGACATCATCTCTTTTAATTGAGCATGTCAGACAACTGGACAAAATTTCCAAAGATGCAGTCAAGATCATCAACAGTGATAATGGCACTGAGTTCAAGAATTCTAAGATGGAAGAGTTCTGTAAAGTAAATGGAATTAAGCAAGAATTTTCAGCACCTGGAACACCTCAGCAAAATGGTGTTGTGGAACGAAAGAACGGAACTCTGATTGAAGCTGCTAGAACCATGTTGGAGGAAGCAAAGTTGCCAACTTACTTCTGGGCTGAAGCTGTGCAAACTTCTTGTTTGACACAGAATGCAACTCTGATAAATAAGCATGGGAAAACACCATTTCAGATGGTAAATGGCAGGAAACCAAATCTCAAATACTTCCACATATTTGGGTGCAAATGCTTTGTTCTGAAAAATCATCCTGAACAGTTGACCAAATTTGATTTAAAAGCTGATGAAGGAATCTTTGTTGGCTATCCTCTGTCAACAAAAGCCTTCAGAGTTTACAATATGAGAACAAAGGTAGTCATGGAATCCATCCATGTATCCTTTGATGACAAGAAAATTACTGGAATGAAAGATTTTGCTGACCATGAGCAACTGAGATTTGAAGATGAAGATGCATTCTCTGACTCCATAAACTCTGACTCTGAGATCATATCAGAGTATGTCACTCCAACTCACCTACCTCAAGCACATGTTGAGGGCGAGCACTTTCACAACGAAAATCTGGGTGAAAATGTTGAAGACTCAGCAGAAAACACAAACTATGATACTGACTCCTCTAACTCTGATCATTCTACATCAGAGAATCATGAGAACACATCTTCGGGGGGAGCATCAGAAACTCAGAATACTCATGGAGATAGCATGAATAATGGGGGAGAGGCATCAGAGAATCAGAATGACACTGGAAACAGCATGGATTATGGGGGAGGATCTAGTTCCAGAAGTCAACTGCCACATGAAAGGAAATGGACAAAGTCTCATACACCAGATCTGATAATTAGAGATCCAGATGCCAGAGTACAAACCAGAACTGCAACAGCAAATGAATGCTTATTTCACTCATTTTTATCTCAGACAGAACCAAAGAAAGTGGAAGAAGCTCTTAAGGATGCTGATTGGGTAACAACAATGCAGGAGGAGTTAAATGAATTTGAAAGAAACAAAGTCTGGACACTAGTACCAAGACCAAAGAACAGATCAATAGTTGGTACCAAATGGGTGTTTAGAAACAAGACAGACAGTGATGGAATAATCACCAGAAATAAAGCCAGACTGGTAGCCAAGGGATACTCTCAACAAGAAGGAATTGACTATGATGAGACCTTTGCCCCAGTTGCCAGATTAGAAGCAATTAGAATTTTCTTGGCTTGTGCAGCACACAAGAAATTCAAAGTTTTTCAGATGGATGTAAAGAGTGCTTTTCTAAATGGAGAGCTGGAGGAAGAAGTATATGTTGAACAACCTCCAGGTTTTGTGGACACAAAATTTCCAGATCATGTCTACAGACTGGATAAGGCACTGTATGGACTAAATCAAGCACCAAGAGCATGGTATGGAACTCTAGCTCAATTCCTCTTGGACAGTGGTTTCAACAGAGGTACAATAGACAAAACTCTGTTTTATCTCAACCATGGTAATGACCTGCTTTTAGTTCAAGTTTATGTAGATGATATCATTTTTGGATTTACTAATCCTAAACTCTGTGAAAGATTCGCAAAGCTTATGCAGTCTAGATATCAGATGAGCATGATGGGAGAGATGAGCTATTTTTTGGGGCTGCAAGTTAAGCAGACTAATGAGGGAATTTTCATTAATCAGTCTAAGTACACCAGAAACCTGCTAATAAAATTTGGTATGCAGGATAGTTCAGCTGCCACTACTCCCTTGGCAACAGCCACTAAGTTAAATAAAGATACTGGATCACCAGTAGAAATTACTAACTACAGAGGTATGATAGGCTCACTTCTATATCTAACTTCTAGAAGACCTGATATCATGTTTGCTACCTGTCTCTGTGCAAGATTTCAAGCAGATCCAAGAGAACCACATCTGATAGCAGTCAAAAGGATTTTCAAATATCTCAAGGGTACAGTTGAGATGGGACTCTGGTATCCCAGAGAATCAGACTTTACACTGATTGGTTACTCTGATGCAGATTTTGCAGGGTGCAAAATAGACAGAAAAAGCACAAGTGGGAGTTGTCAATTTCTTGGAGGAAGACTGGTGTCTTGGTTCAGTAAGAAACAAAAATCAATTTCCACATCTACTGCAGAGGTAGAGTATATTGCTGCAGGAAGCTGCTGTGCTAAGATTTTATGGATGAAAAATCAACTGTTGGACTATGGGTTATCTCTTACTCAAATCCCTATTTACTGTGATAACCAAAGTGCTATTGCCATGATAGGAAATCCAGTACAGCATTCCATGACCAAGCACATCAGCATAAGATATCATTTCATCAGAGAACATGTGATGGAAGGAACAGTAGAACTTCACTTTGTTCCAACAGATCAGCAGTTAGCAGATATCTTCAACAAACCTTTGGCTGAAGCAACATTTACAGGACTTGTAAACGAATTAGGGATGATCTCTGGTCCTCTCTAAACTCTGCTACATTTCGTAATAAAATATCTGTTATTAATCACTTTTATATACTTGATCTACATCTGCATCTGTTATTCTCTGATCTAAACTCTGATGATTATGCTCTGATTTGACAAACTCTGATGTTTATACTCTGACCTGACAAACTCTGATGACATGAATTTTCACTGATAAGAGCATTTCCTGTGAAGAATATGTTGCAAATACTTGAATTAAGTCATGAACATCTCTAAAGTCTGATTTTTTGATATTACATATGTGGAAATCTATGTTACACAAAACATGATTTAAAGCTGTTACCTAGACTGCCTTACTTCTTAAATATTAGACATGTACTCAGTGAAGAACTTGCTTTACTCCCCTTTTGAGCTAAGAGTGAATAAGTCTCAGATATGGATCAACAAAAATTTGTTTCTTCTCAGAAAAGAAAAGAAAAGAAAACAAAAGAAAAGAAAGAAAGGTTATCTCAGGTACTCCTTTGAGATCTTAGAAATTCTGTGAAAGGAAAGATCCAAGTGCTCATTCGGATTTAAAGCATAACCTAGAAACATTCTAAGGAGCACGTGACGGCTACGGAGAAGATCGAGATCGAGTTTCATAGTTTTTACTTTTGTAATTCTTCGAAGTAGGCGTAACTTTGGGTGCTCATTCGGATTTGTTTCGAAACTCTTGTTTTACTCTTTTGATATTGTTTAGACTATTCAATACCATGTTTACTCTTATTCCCTTAATGATGAGAAGTTCGATTATGAACTAATCATTATCATGGGATTCTAGCGGATTTTTATATGGATTTCAGTAGTTGATTTGCCTTAATTATTTGTGTGATGAATGTGAAAGGCATATGTTTGAGCCTATTTGTAATTAAAGAGGTATCAACTCAACTCTGATAAGAAAGCAAGGTAAATAACAAGTACTGTTGAAGGAATCCGTTCGAAGAACGTCAAGTGATTTATTGAAATTATATGTCTGAAGAATTTCAGGATG
Source organism: Daucus carota subsp. sativus (assembly GCF_001625215.2). Lineage (NCBI taxonomy): Eukaryota > Viridiplantae > Streptophyta > Magnoliopsida > Apiales > Apiaceae > Daucus > Daucus carota. The sequence continues at coordinate 913,288 of NC_030384.2, read as the reverse complement.
CTGCTGCACACCACTGGAAGAAGTTCATTAATATGTTCAAGCCTTAGTGTACAAATAATCTTTTGTAGCACGTCCAGAAGTCCAGAAGGTATAAAGTTTTAATACTTTATTTATTCAGAAGATTCCATACTATTGTTACTTATGAAGAAGAACTACGAAGACATAGACTCGATGAACAAGCCACGTCTCAAATGTTTATTTGATAAAGAATATTTAATTCAGCTAGATACAGATGACCCAGACAGTACATTTGTGTGTCAGCTACTCAGATTAAGTGTTCTGCTTCAACTACAAGTGGCCGTTCGATCAAGACCGAGATCTACAATGTTTAATCAAGTCAGAAGTCTCTGCTGCTGAAGTAATATAATTTTATAAGTATTTATTTAATTATTTCACTTATCAAAATAATTAAATTAGTTGTATAATTTATTTATTAAATTGATTCACCTTCGAATTAATTTATTTATGAATTTATATAATTAATATAATTAAGTGAGTAATTATCTAATATTTATATAATTATTTAAAACTGAAATTTTGCATTAAAAGACTCGGTATGACATTATCAGAAAATGTCATACCGTGTCCTATTATGCGACTTTTCCAGGAATGACTTCTAAAAGTCATTCTGATGCTTTTTAATTGATTATTTCAGTCGGTATGACTTTCTGATTATAAGTCATACTGTATGCTTGATTCAGGCTTCCTCTGGTATGACATAATAATGTCATACCGTGTCCTCTATCCAGGCATTCTTGTTATGTGCGTATGACTTGCATGTTTATGACTTAAAAAGTCATACAAAGCTCAACCGAATGACTTTCTTTGGTTAAGTCATGCCAAATGAAGAGTAGTGGCCAAGGAATAAAGTCATACCGCCGCTGGCAGTATGACATTCCTTATATAAGTCATTCCTTCTTTGTTTTGTGGCATGGCTTTGTATTCAAATGTCATATCTTCCATTGTAATGTCATTCCTATGATAGAAAGTCATTCATTTCTTTGTCATACCTAGTTCCAAGTGATTTGCCTATAAATATGGCTTCACTTCTTCATTTGTATGTTGTTCAAGCATTGAAAAAGCTTTCAAGTTGTTTGTAACTTGTTATTGTTATATCCACAGTTTTTTGTGCTTTGATCACTCGGTTGTTTTAATCACTAAGCTAGAATACATCCTGTTGAATTTATTCTACGAACTTTAGTGGACATTAAAACGAACCATATTGATTATATAACGACTTAAAACATTGTTATATTAATCAATTAAAATCTGATTAACAAGTTTAATTCAAATCAGATTATTCCGCCGCGACTTTTAGTGACGATTGTATTCAACCCCCCCTTCTACAATCGTTTCAGGACCTAACAATTGGCATCAGAGCAGTTGATACCATTTTTCCGTATCAGATCCTATACACACTCTGTAACGTCCAAATATTTTTTATTCGAATTAATTTTATTCCAAAAATTAATTTTAATTTAAAATATTTTTTCTTTCAAAAATCCAAATCTCATCCAAACACTATTCACTTGAAACCCTTAAAAATGAGTCAACAAAAGATCAGTAGCATCAAAATCCCACCGTTCAGCAAAGAACACTTTAGCCTATGGAAGAGGCACATATTATTATTCCTCCGCACCGCCAACAGAAAATATATAGGGATATTAAACAAAGGTGTTTCTACTCCGATGAAGCTAATAATAGTACACGAAGAGGATGGTGTGTTAATGCCTCATAAAACTGTTCCGAAAGAACTTTCTGAGTACACAAATGAAGAGAGTGAACAGATGAACTTAGATGATACTCTTCAACTGATTTTAGTTGAATCCCTAGATCCTGTCATGTACAATGCTGTTGTTAATTGTACGAACGCAAAGCAAATCTGGGATACACTAGAGATTATAAACGAAGGCTCAGATGAAGTCAGAGAAAACAAGAAAGAGATACTAATGGCTCAGTATGAACAGTTTGGTTCCAATCCCGGAGAAGGGATTTCAGAAGTGTTTATCAGACTTAATAATTTGATAAATAATTTAAATCTGAATGGGAAATACTATGACAATAAAGAGGTCAACATGAAGTTTCTCTTAACACTTCCTGAACATCTGGAACACAGAATCACTGCAATCAGGGAAAGCAGAGATCTGAATGAGATTTCTCTGGAAAGACTCTACGGAGTTTTGAAAACTTATGAACTCGAGCAAGTTCAAAGTAAGCAGAGATATGGCTGGGGTAAAACACTGAACCATTCGAGAGCTCTAGTTGTTGAATCACCTGCACCGGAAGAAAAGAAGGATGTTGTTGTTCCTTCTAAAACCACTCAGGAGTTTGTTGTACCTGAGATGGGTCAGACTGCTTCTTCCAGTGGTGATGAAGAGTTCTATACAATGGAAGAGCTAGAACAGATAGAAGATCAATCTCTATCACTGTTTGCCAAGAAATTTGGAAACATGAGATTCAGAAAGAACTCCTCCTACAAGTACAAACCTACTGCCAACAGGTTTCAAAAGATAGGTTATTCATCTTCTACAAGCAAAGAAAGATATAAGACTGGGATGGTGGATCGAAGCAAGTTTAAATGTTTCAACTGTGGCGAACCGGGACACTTTGCAACTGAATGCAAACAACCCAAGGTTTAAGGAAAGAGAAAAGATTCCTACGACGAGCTGAAGCAGAAGTATGATGCATTAGTGAGGAAGCATCAGGGTACTTCTGTAAGTCAAAACTTCAAGAGCAGGTCTTATCTGGCAGAAGGGAAAAGCTGAGATGATATAGATAGTGATGAAGAAGAGCAGATTGGGAATGTTGCTCTAATGGCCAATGCTGGAACATCTTCACCTCCTCCTGCTAAAAGCTTTCAGGTAGATCCTACATGCCCTAAACTTTTTATGCAATTAGGACTAGAAAGAGATGATGCTATTAAAAAGTTGAAAGTTGTCAATCTTAAAATTGATACGTTAGTCTTAGATATTCATGCTTATAAGATGAATGAGATGAATGTATTGAAACCTAAAATTGAACAACTGACTATGGAATTAGGATTACAAGTTGCTAAAGTCAGAGTTCTAGAGAAAGGTGAGATTGCTTTAAGACTTCATCTAGACGAAGAGAAAGTCAAATGTAAAGCCTTCAAGGATGCCTCCACTATAGTCAAAGAACTTAATGATAAACAAGAGATCAAGAGAACTGTTGGAATAGGTTTTGACTATAACAAATCTGTGGGTAAGGCTAGTAACATTACTCCCTTTAAGAAGAGTGCTGAGGAGAGAGGAATTCCTTTTGTTTTGAAGGATTCTCCTCAACCATTGTTCAAATCCTCAGAAGCTGAACCTCTTTTAGAAACTCATGTTGTCATTAAATATGAACTCAAACAGGAAGACCTTAAAATGAAAGAGAGTAATGAAAAGAGAGATGAGATCCTGACATCACTGAAACCAATCAAAGTGAAAGGCAATGTTAGGTTGCCTAAAGCTGGTTTAGGTGTCAACTCTGAGAGAACTAAATTCAACAAGCCTAATAATTTTGTGAATAGTAAGAACAAGAACAATAAATGTCATTTTACTGAGAACTTTAAATCTGTTGACAAGGTTAGAGTAGAATCTATTGATGTTCCTACTACTGTGACTGATATTCCTGTTGGTCCTGCTTTTGATGCATGTCATAAATCTTGTGGTGTTGATAACTGTATGACTTGTGCTTTCAATATGATGTCTGCTTATTTTAGAAATTTGCATGCTAAAAATGAAAACACATCACCTAGACAACAGACAAATAATAAGCATGCTAGATCAAAGACTGCTAGTCCTCCTCGTGTTAGGAAGGAGACTTATGTTCCAAAGCCTAAAACCAAGGTTTATAAGGCTGTTGTTAAGGAAGTAAGTTCAGTCAAATCAGAACCAAGTATCAGTCCAAGAGGCTCTGTTGTATTACCTGATAGGAATCAGTTCTTTAAGTTTGCTGGACCCAATCAAGTGTGGGTCCCAAAGAAGGTTTAATCAAGTTATCTTTTGCAGGGTGCCAGTGGAGTTGTTCGAGTTACTTGGGTGATTGACAGTGGAGCGTCAATGCACATGACTAACAATAGATCCCTGCTAGAAGACATAAGAGAAGGAGCTGGCCCAACAGTCAGTTTTGTTGATACTAGCAAAGGTTGTGCTGTGGGATATGGCAAGTACAAGATTGGAAGGATCATCATAGAAGATATTGCTATAGTTGAAAGACTTCAGCATAATCTCCTGAGTGTCAGTCAGTTTTGTGAAAAGGATATTATGTTCACTTTGAAAAGGAGATATGTATCATTAAACATATCAAGGATAAGCGTCCTTCACTATGTGGCATAAGGAAAGGCAATATATTCCTAGCTGATTTGTCTTCAGGACCAGGAAACGAAGTTCACTGTTTCTACGCCAAAGCGTCTGCTGAAGATAGTTGGTTACGGCATAAGAAGCTCTCACATCTCAACTTCAAAACCATGAACTCTCTAGTCAAGAGAGATCTAGTGAGAGGTTTGCCTTCCCTGGAATTCTCAACTGATGATCTCTGTGAAGCTTGTCAGAAAGGAAAAGCGAAGAGAGCATCTCACAAAGGCAAGACCATCAATACCATTACAAATCCACTTCATTTACTGCATATGGATTTGTTTGGCCCCGTGAATGTTGCATAAATTGATGGAGGAAGATATGCCTTAGTCATTGTGGATGACTTCTCGAAATTTACTTGGGTTTACTTCCTGGCTTCTAAGGATGAAACCCCGATGACAGTGATTGATCATATTAAGTCAGTTGAATTGGATAAGGGTGTGCCAGTGAAAGCTGTAAGGTCAGATAATGGCACGGAATTCAAGAATGAAACTCTAATCAACTTTTACTCTGAAAAGAGAATTAGAAGGCAGTATTCAGCACCAAGGACTCCACAGCAGAATGGAGTCGTCGAAAGAAAGAATCGTACACTGATTGAAGCTGCAAGGACTATGATTGCTGAAGCAAAGCTTCCACTGTACTTTTGGGCTGAAGTTGTGTCTACTGCTTGCTATACCATGAATAGAACTTTGATCAATAAGGATCATATGAAAACTCCATTTCATCTGTATAACAACAAGAAACCATATGTCAAACATCTTCATGTCTTTGGAGCCAAGTGCTATGTTCTCAAGGATGGTGAAGAGAACTTGAACAAGTTTGAGCCAAAGGCATCTGAAGCAATTTTTGTTGGTTATACAATTAGTGCTTATAGAGTTTTTGTAACTGATACTCTGTTAGTGAAAGTTAGTGTCAATGTTACATTTGATGACACTAAACTACCAAGTTTACAATATGCTAATCCATCTGAATCTCTGAAGTTTGATAACTATCCAGATTCTGATTCAGATGATGATGTGCCACTTGAGGTTGCAACAGGTGATGACAACAATGATAATGATCTAGGCAATGGTGGAGGAAATGGCAATAATGCTGGAGATTCCACTGATGCTAGTGGTGGATCATCAAGTCAACCTGGCAACAGCTCAGGGGGAGCTGGTGGATCAACTAGTCATACACATCAGCCTAATGATAATACTGCTGAATCATCTAGGACACAACTTCCAAAGGAAAGGATTTAGAGCAGAGATCATCCCTTTGATCTAATTATTGGTGATCCTGATGTTGGTGTAAGGACTAGAAGTGCTACGACAAATGTATGTCTATTCTCTAGTTTTCTATCACAATTAGAACCAAAGAAAGTGGATGAAGCACTTGCTGATCCTGATTGGGTTCTTGCCATGCAAGAAGAACTCAATCAATTTGAGAGACAAGAGGTCTGGGCCCTGGTTCCAAGGCCTAAGGGTAAATCTACAATTGGAACTAGATGGGTCTACCGTAACAAGTTAGATGGTGATGGCATTATTGTGAGAAACAAAGCCAGACTGGTCGCAAAAGGTCATTCTCAAGAAGAAGGAATTGATTACGATGAAACCTATGCTCTAGTTGCTCGTCTTGAAGCCATCAGAATATTCCTTGCATTTGCTGCACACTCCAACTTCAAAGTTTATCAATTGGATGTGAAAAGTGCATTTCTGAATGGAAAGCTGGAAGAAGAAGTATATCTGGAATAGCCCCCTCGCTTTGAAAATCCAGAGTTTGCTGATTTTTTTTTTTTTTTTTTTTTGAAAATGAGAATAAATCTCAACGAGCATCGGCAATTCACCGTGATAATTCTTTCATTCAAGAAAGCTTATTATCTAACCGTCGGACATGCAAGATGACCGGGGAAATTTAGACAATAAAACTTTAATGTCCGAAAAGAAAAACCGGTCTTCTTCCAAGAATCCTGAAAATAATAAAACAAGAGAAACAAGAAGAATATAAGTCGATATATTTAACAGATTAAATAAAAATTCCCACAATCATGATAACTCATGATTGAGACAATTAAGCTCTTAATTAAGGCATAATAATAAGATATTAATGTCCTTAATTAAGGCACAATTAACGCTCTCAATAAAGAGGCACAATTTACGCCCTCAATAAATAGGCACAATTAACGTCCTCAATTACGAGGCAAAATTAACGCCCCGAGGCACAATTACGAGGCACAATTTATGCCTTCAATTAAGGCACAATTAGTGCTTTCCTTTCTGAAACTGGATCCCGTCCCGAAACCACCGCCGCCGCCATCATCGGCCTCCACCGCTATGCTATCGGTCAAGTTGGCTCGTCGTATACGAAGCGAACAATGAAGCGTCTCATTTGTAACACGAAAAATCGCCAAAAACACCGAAACCAAACAAAACACAAGGATTAAGCAAACAAACAAGATTAAAGTCAACACTTTTCGTAATTCCACTCAAAATAAATCAGAAAATGAAAGTAACAAACAAAAAAACGAAGAGATATCTGAAAAGAAGAGTTGCAATAGCAAGTATTACCAAAATTCTCAAGACCAAAATACCGTTTGCTTTCGGGAAAGTGATCACCTGAAGCTTTCTCGAATTTAGAACCGAATATGTTTGTATTGCTACTTGCTAGAGAATATCGAAGAAACCCATTTTCACTTTGTTATTTCAAAACTTCAACTTTGGTTCGATTTTAGCAAGGCTCTTCTTTGGTATAGGTTTCTGCAGATTCTAAAAGTGGAGAAAGAGATATGGTGGTGATCGATGAAGCAGCCGTAGCCTCACAAGTAAAGGAGCGTATGTTTAACTCTAGAAGATCGAAATATTTGTAAAGGAGAAGTTTTGCATTTTGGGGAGGTGAATATATGGAGAGAAAATATAATTTGTAAGAACGTGATAGTGTATGTATGTATATGAGTTTGCTGATTTTGTATACTTTCTATTCAAAGCTGTCTATGGACTCAAGCAGTCACCAAGGACATGGTATGACACTCTCTCTGAGTTTTTAATTGAAAACAATTTCACTAGAGGTGTCATAAACAAAACTCTCTTTTAGAAATTGCATGATAATAATATGTGTTAGGTCCAAAGTATCGTAGAAGAGGGTTGAATACGATACTCACTACAATTTAAAATTCTTTCGAATCTTGCGGATAAACAAATTGCAGTTCTGTAATGGGTTTCGTGTTCCGGATATTTATTGGGTCGGTTTCTGAGGATATGAAAATATTAAACCAACACACAATATTTTCCAAGGTATATCTGTATATTGATAAATACCTCGAAGGGTGCTATAAATCCAAACCCGAAGGTTGGCTTCAATGGCTACTACTACGTACACTCACAAACCCTAGCTTCTAAATATATATATATTACAAAACTAAGCTATGATTTATTTGTGTGTAGTAGTGTGCAAGGCACAAAGCCATTCCACCATAAAGGTGGTGGAGAGTGTTACAAATGAGAACAAAATCCATGGGTATTTATAGGCTTTTCATAAACTAACCATGGTTAACGAGTTCGTCCTGGACGACTTGAGTTCGTCCTGGACGAATTGAGTTCGTCCCAAGTGCTTCCAATGTGTATGTATGTAGAAATCCCATGCCTTAGAATATTTTCAAGCTTTAAGCATCCATAGGGCACCAATGGGGCGCAACTTGGGCGCAAGTGGCGCTAACACCCTCACAGGGCATCACTAGGGCGCACACAAGGCGCAACTTGGGCGCTAACAGGCGCAACCTCAAGGGGCGCAACTTCAAGGCGCAACAAGGGCGCTTCCCAGGCGCTCTAAGGCGCAACTTCCAGGCGCAACTTCAAGGCGCTTCCCAGGCGCTCTAAGGCGCAACTTCCAGGCGCAAGTTCAAGGCGCTTCCCAGGCGCTCTAAGGCGCAAACTCGAGGGGCGCAACCTCAGGCGCAACTAGAGCACTGTAAGGCGCAACTTCGAGGGCGCAACTTCGAGCGCAACTCGAGCACTGTAAGGCGCAACTTCGAGGGCGCAACTTCGAGCGCAACTCGAGCGCAACTCGAGCACTGTAAGGCGCAACTTCGAGGGCGCAACTTCGAGCGCAACTCGAGCACTCTAAGGCGCAACTTCGAGGGCGCAACTTCGAGCGCAACTCGAGCGCAACTCGAGCACTCTAAGGCGCAACTTCAGGCGCAACTTCAAGGCGCAACTAAGGCGCTTCCAGGGCACTATAAGGCGCAACTTCCAGCCTTAGTTTCTGAGCAAGGATGTTCATGTACTCAGCAAGGGCGCCACTGGAGATTACTAGGCGCAACTTGGGATTTGCATAGCTAGCTTCCAAGTAGACACGTGACATCATCATTTATGCACATAATATAATATATATATATACACTTAAATATATATATGTTTATGTAAAATATAAATACATATACAATATACATACATATATTTATTTAAATATATATACATATAAATATACATATACATATGTTTAAAAACATATATACATATATATTATATATATTATATTTAATTAAATATACGTATATACATATATATATATAAATATATTTGTACATATACAAATATATAAGTGCACACATATATAAATTAGGCCACTTCCCGATATGACGGTTGAGCAGTAGTTGCATGAAACTATATCAGCTGACTCTGGAGATATTCTGAAGGCTTGACTTGAAATAGATGACTTGATAACTTGATCAATTTCTTCGATTGATAAAACTCTGCATAACTTCATACGTGATGACGCTTAGTGCACTGGTCTGGTTCACAAGCGACTAACACTGAAGTCAAACATTGTACCGTCTTTGTCAGCAAACATTGATCAGTCGGTTCCGGGTCAGTTTATGCTTCAGTTTGTTGATTATAAATAACCAACCAAGATATATAGAAATATCTTGCTTCAGGGGTTGCACTGAAATCTTTCGAGTACTTGGACAACATCTTCATTGCTTCCACAATCTTGAATACTTCAATCTTTATTCTTCACTGAGGCATGAACATATTAATGAACTTCTTCCAGTGAACTTATTCCTTCAAGACTGTAGATGGCTTCTTCAACCTTTGTCTTCGTATCTTCCAATTCTGGTGCAGGCGTAGTGTTATTTACTTGTCCTGTTCTATTGTTGAGTTATCATCCCTATGTAACAGATAGGGTTGTCTTTATATTTAGACTTACAATCTCCCCCTATTTGTTTGTTAATCATAACAAGCAAATCCTCTGGAGGATAACTCAACTAACACTAGAAAAAGTAAAATCCTGGACTAGTAAATAATGCTACAAAGTTTCTGGATCATATAATACATTTCCAGATTTCATGAATAGAAATAACAAATGTGCATATCACCTTTATTTCTCCGGTTCTTGCTTACCTGCCAGATAATCCTCATAGTCTGTCTTGAAGAGAATTCAAAACATTCCATTATGCAAAGAACAATCAGCAGCTTCATTGAATTCTTCAGTGGTAATGAATGAGTTCATGTCTACCACTTACTGAAGAACAAATGTATCACCTTATACTTCTCCTCCCGTTACCTTGATCAGGTTCCCCTTAGTGATAAGTAGTTGTCTCCCCTTAGATGAAAGATCAATCCTCCTCTTTAGTTGAAGAAGAATCTCCCCCTCAGTAGTACACAGCTAAAGAGTAGTTTAATCCTCCTTAGTTGTAGACAATAGAAGAAAGCTAACTTACTTTTTCTTCCCCCTTTCATATATTCTCCATACATTCTCCCCCTAAATATATTCTCCCCCTTAGTTGTGGAATCCTCCGAGGATATGTGGTATCAAATAGGTCAAGGAACGTGTACAATACTTCCTGTACCAAAAGATAATCTCCCCATAGAGAACTAAACAACGCTAAAGCTGGGGTCGAAGAAAGAGTTCAGAAGAAGGGTTTACTTTGATTGGGTTGGTCCCTATGCTGAAAGAATAGGTTCCAAACGGAAAAGTAATGAGTAAAACTGACATTCCAGTAACAACATCCACTTTGTCTTTTGGTATAAATTTGGTAATTAGTAGGTGTCTCACTAAAATGTTCTGCAGGTGTATCACTCAACACTCAATTTTCTCTCGGTTTTTGGGTAAGGGTGTCACTCACGAGTTCTGTAAGTGTATCCCTCCACACAAATAGTGAGCTTCCAAAATGCTGAGTACCTGCAAAAAAATCACCTTAGCCACCCTTAAAGGGGGTCACCGGTGGTGCAATGGGAGTTCGTAATTCCCAGTCCCTGCAGACTCATCGGATAAATCCGAATCATGGTCCACAAGTTGCCAACCATTAAGTGGCTTATCCAATTAAGGATCCAGAGTTGTTTGCTCTGGGAGGTTAGACAAAGGCTTAATTATGGCAAAGGCCTAAGTCCTCCTCAATGTCTGTGAAGACACTTGATTCAAGAGAATCATCAACCATAAGTTCACAACGTGAAATGGAATGAACCGTAGTTGCTTCCGTCAATTCTTTCAAAAACTTGTGAGCTTTCAATACCAATTATTATTATATGTACCTCACAAGTGTTTCACTCTTCTCAAAATCCTATGTGTTTGAACTCACTCATGCTCACATATTTCTCATTCTGATATCTCACTGGTCCTTCTCAGAATCTCACCAAGTGTTTAACTCTCAGTGTTTGGCTCACAGTGTTTCTCTCAGCACTCAAAGTATGGTCTTCTGTACCTGCATGAGAAAATCACCATAGCCCCTTCAAGAGAGGTCACTGGCGGTGCAATGGGGTTTCATAAATCCCCGATCCTCAACTGACTCATCAATAAATTGACTCATAGTCAGAGAGTTGCCGATCTCCTATAAATAGGAAATCCATTCCGATTGGATCCAGATCTGTTCTTATCTGGGGAGGGAGACGAGAATCCTGAAGATTTGGCAATTGAGATCCTCGTTTCCTCCTTACACCTGTAAAGGCATCAACCATGTTATCTACCGTAAAATGGTAAATGAAGAAGTTGCTTCTGGAACAAAACCTTTAACTTTACTGTGCACTCTCTTGTATTGTGTCCATAAGATTTTTGTTTAGGCTCTTCATCAGAGTGATTACTGATGATGTGCTTGACTCAATACAAGATGCTCTGGCTGACGAGCGAATTTCAATGGACTCATCCTTTTGAGAGAATGATTCCAGAGACTGTTTTATTGCCTTTTCAGCTCTATATTCTTTTGAGAGAATACAGATGAGCAACAGTTACCTCAATTTTGAAAACACCTTTTCTCCTTGAGAGGTAGAGCTGTGGGTACACTATATCCCTCACATCCTTATTTGCCGCAACAAGTACAGTTTCTCCCTCATTGACCTCTAGTCTAATAAGTTCCTTATTACTCCATGGGGAAAGTTGGGATGTGTTCTGAATTTGGTTTTATAGTCTGGGATAAAGATTGTTGGTTTTCAACCTTATGACTATCTAGGAAAGCCAAGAGGCTGATTAAGTTCCGAAGAACAGAATGAGATATAAATGCACTTTAGAAAATCTATGATTTTAAATGAAAGCAATTGCATTTAATCTTTTGAGAAAAATGAATCAGTTGTGACTGTAAAATGATTTTCATAATGAATGACAATCACAACCAATGAAAGAATTAAAGATTTTCCTTTACAAACTATTTTGAGTAAGAGAGTCTGAATCAATGCATAAAAGGTTTAAATGAACTTGTCTTTGAAAAAGACACAGACTACTGTTTCTCACTACAATTTAAAAAGGAAACAAGAAAATTTATGCGCTACAGTGTATAAAGCACTCGCCACACTAATTAGTGAAAAGGCCTCATACTAGCACATCGTCAAAACAGACGCTGCAAGTGACAAAGATCACCAAGTACACAAATACAAGATAATCAATGTCTCGTCCTATGACGCTACATGTATAGATGCAAAATATTCTAAGAAATATTTATGAAATAGAGTAGTGGATACCAATTGTTAAAAACAATTGATAAAAAAAATTTCTTTACAGAAACTCACCACTCCAGAACATAAATACGAGACAGAATAAGGATTTTGTTGTCTCCCTTATACTCAGAATATTAAACACCTAAAATATATTAGCACTAGTGGTTTTAAGAAATATGCAACAATATTTCACCAGTGCCAATACATCACAACCAATTCACATATAAAACATCAATAAAGCATCAAAAAGAGATACCAATTAAATATTTCAAAACGTGAATTAATCATGCATCTATTATTCTATCAAAGTCAATCATGAAACAAATAGGAATATAATTGTCATGTATCACAATTTAACTAAGATAAAATAATAATTACCTACGCAATATCATATAATTATCAGATCAGCATATAACAACTAAAATCATGACAATCATACAAAGATATTCGCAAGCCCGAGGGAAAGTTGAAGAAAAGTTCACGAGTCTTATATAAATAATCATTAAACACAAGTGAACTCACACAACTCCTCGCAGAAAATATTAACAATTAATATTAGTGATCTACATATAAGCATCCAAAATATCACTAACACTAAAAGTATCACAACTATATGCAGTTAGACATGAAATAAAATATCAATTAATAAATCATCAAATATCCAACACAAATAGTTATGCTTCAAGTATATACACTAATATAAATGGATTCATCCTAGAGAGAATCTAAGTAACTCCACAAATACTAGTATATCATGACTAAATTCTAACTAGATTCTAACCACATACCAATTACTGATACAAGTCACAAGTCTAGAAACAAATAAGTCATGCTTCAGATTTTATACCTATAAAAATGAATTCAACCTAGAAGATAATCCTAAGTATTTTCACAAATAGAGATATATCATGACCAGATTATGAAAAATTTCTCTATTAGATACCAATTGTTGAAGAGGTATAGATCAAGAAAAATAACATAATTAAATCATGCTTCATGTCATCTCTAATCATTTAAATCATGAACAAATAAGTCATTTAATTGTTATGCAACACAATTTAAATAATTGAATTAACAAACACTCATGCTAAAACATATAATCACCATCTAAGCATGCAAAGCAATAAACATGGCAATCACATGAATAGCAAAAAACACGAGGTACTGGATTTTAAATAAATTCACAAGTCCTATGTATAGACAATTTAATACTCATGAATTCATTCAAGAAATACGATAGACATGCTCATGAAAGAAGTAATACCTTATAGAAAATATAGTATGTGATCTACTTGCAGTTAAGTAAAGTGATAAGTTGAATACCTCTGAGACTTGACATTTCAGTTGATGTTCCTTTCTTGTACTGATCAAGTCCAGTGGTTGTTGGCATAAGTCTTGACAGGTCTAGAACCTTCCAAAATGCGCATATTCAAAAGATCCTTGACTTCCTTTTATTGCCATCATTCTTTAGGCTAACTAGTAGACCATAAAGAATTGCAACTTTCCAACAAACTCATCATATCACTGATCTGCATTCACTTAGCAATTATCTTGCACAAGTGACGTTAGTCCACATATAATATAATCATGGTATCACAGCACATATAGTCATTTGTGTGTGCCTTGTATCATGAGAGGTAATAATATGGATACCAAATATGACTCTAGCAAAAAAAATATTAAAATAATATGCTAGTCAGAAGTCATACCATGTCCGTGACGATCATCAGGTGTTGGATAACAATTCATAGAGAGCTGGTGAAGAAAGAGAATACAAATTCCGTTGGATCTGCAACTGCAAAGTCCTTGAAATGTTGCATGAAGCTTTATTTTCTAGCTCACTGTAATATCCTCAACTAGAGTCTCGTCAATGGTGCTTTAGTTCAATCATGAAGGTCGTTGAGTCCCCTAAGATGTAGAGTCCTAAACTTGAAGATTCTATTTCCATCATCTTCATGACCTTCTCCTTTGAAGTAACTCTAAGCAACCAGATTTGGCTTGTCCCTCGTAACAGAGCCAAAATTATCCAGTTGGAATCTGAATACCCGACAAGTACTAGGTACTGAATTGTCTTTAGGTCAGGGTATCAGAATCCACACAATCTGCTTTCCAACTTGATTGAGATCATATTGCTGTGCAATCACTCAATCTGTATCCCCCTAAGAGCTTCTGAATATTCTTCAAGTTTCACTTCAGATTGAAACCTAAAGAAACAATATTCTTTGACAATAGATCTCCCAGTCTTCACTTCACCATTAGGAACATTTAAGAACTAGAACCCGAGAATGATATTGACTTCAAACCCTTTGTCTAAGCAGATACGTTCTTCATATGTCCTGTTCATCTTCAATTTGGTGTTGAGTTTGACTAGTAGATCCACCAAATGCTCCCCCTAAGCTGTTGCTGAGATTTCTTTAATAATCCTTATCCTTGCAAAGAGATTCTGCTTGGATCTGAATCATTATTAAACCAATAATATCACCTTTAACAGCTTGGAGCAAAGTGTCATTCAATGTCCTGTCCAGACTTACAATCACCTTCTGTTGATTAATCACAATCACCCTGTAGACTGTAGACTCCATTGAGTAGCCGAGGAAAATATTCTTTGATCTTCGAATGCAGGACTTGCAAAGAGGCATTTTCCTCCAAGCACATACCAAAAGATAGTGTTTTCTTCTAATTGGCCACTAACAAGAATGGTGCCTTTTTGGATTTATCAACGATCAGGGTTCATCGTGATCAACCTTCATTTGTGACGTCTTGTCCTTCGAACACATACGAACAACATGAAAGAATCTAGAGTAGTCAATGATCATCACAAAAGGATATCTAGCTTTGTTTGCAGACATGACATTAGCTGATCCGTAGAAATCCATACGTATCATCTGAAGCGGCTCAGTAACGTTGATCATATCTTTGTTTCTGTGCGATGCTCCTTCGACTTCCCTATTTTGACATAACTCATATCCTTCATCCAATTTGAATTCCAGACGAGGTAGTCCTCTCAGCAATTCTCTTCTTACGAATAGAAAGAGCTCCTTGTTTTGTCATACAAGTGCGAGAGCTTCAGATGCCATAGCTAACACTTATCTGATGAAGTTTCACTATCAAAACAGCTCACTCCATCTTCAGTTGAAGTTCCATATTAGGTATGAGCAAAATTTACATCCATCCTGATTTGAGATAAAACACTATTCCATGAGCCGACATACTGTCATTTGTTAGAGAACAGTCTGATACTAGGAATTTGTGTGCTTTGACTGTTCCAAGAAAGATATGCTTCCATGATGACATTCCAGGAAAACAGGCATGTCCCGCAAGAGAATCTTTGTTGTCATCTTTCAAAGATTATTGACGGAACTGCTCACATGATCACATTTGCTAACAGGGTACTTTTTCTGAATCATATGCTTTCAGCTACTCAGCAAACAGAGTGCACCAAAAATCATATGAAACATATGTAACCTGCAATAACAAATGGAAAGAGTTCTATGGTCCCCAATCATAACTGGGTCCGGATGGATTAGAGATTTTTCTTTAACAGTGGTAACAACAGAAGCAACCTTAACATGCTAATTCTTATCTAGACATTGCCCTAATGTGATTCTCAAACATGCTTTTCTAAAATCATTGCAAGTACAAAGACATGCATTCATGACATGAAAATAAGCAGACATGATGTTGAATACACATGGCAAACAATCAAAGATAAGACAATAGCAAGACAGGCAGTTATGCAATTCAGAAGATTCAGTACTCTCTACTTAAACCAATTAACACAAGTGCAACAGGTAGCAAGTAGAATTACATATATTCAATAATCTTCGAAAAGCATATGGATCTGATTCCAATCTGTTGTTATATGGCATTATATTATCTCTATTACCTAAGTCAGTTTTAGATCTAACATGAAGTTCTAAAAGTTCTACTGACACAAGGTAGACATTCCATCATAGAACAAAATAAAATCCTTGACAAACAATTCAGATAAATAAGCAAATCTAATTGTACTAGGGAATCTGAAACTAAGTGTTTTAACAAAGTTATATATGCTAGGATCATAACCCCTAAAACTAAGAGCCGTGTTCCAAAGGAAAGCTTCTAATCTCACTATTGCAAATAATCAAATCCTAAATATTCATACACATGTTAAGAATCTGCTAAAGACACATGCATAAGATTATCATCAATCCTAGTAACTAGAAAAGTGATCTAGCATACTAGTTCAACATTATCTATGGTGATGCTATCATGCTTGTGCTTGTGTATTAAACAGTTCTACTCAGAGATTTATAACATGCTTTGAATATAAAGAAATAAGTATTGCATAGTTAGAAAGAATTCGTACCTGAGAAGTGCGAGGTGAGTCATCTTCAGAGAATGCTAGGATAGCCAGATAACAATAATCATCCTTCTCATCAGCAACTGATCATCTCACACCTTTCCTAAAATAGCATAAGAACTTCTTGTGATGCTTCTTTCAAAACATCCACTTGAAATTCAGACAAGCCCTATCATCCTTGTTTGTCGAGGCTTCAATATATATAGCAACCTTTCTTTACTAAAGATGCCAATCAATATTGTGTGTACTGACCAACTCAGTTTTCAAAAAACCTATCGAACTGAACCCCGAAGAGTCTCCACTTGAAACCAATGGATTCCATCTGAATCTGACATGACTAAACCTCTCAGATAGTGTTATGCTAATCCTTGAAGTTCTGTCCTCACATTCTTCAAAAGTGTTAACTTTCGTCAACTTGAGCTTCCTCAAATTCAGCAGTTACAAACTCTTTTGTTCAATCCTAAGGTTCTGACATAAATGCACGAAACTGATTTGGTGCGGTAGTAACTCAATAATTATATCCTTAAACCTCCATAGTTCTCTGTCTTTGGTTCGGCTGATTCCAAATAGATTTAGCATCGGTACAATTCACTAAGTAATTGTATATCCCTGAATCACTGAGTTAGATTGAAATCCCTAGAAGATTCTTCTGCAAAAACTTCTCTTTTCCTACTACTAGTGGTGCCATTCAAAGTTGACATTCCGAGCCCTGGAAAGATGCTTCATTGTAGATGTAGCAAATTCCCATCCTGATCTGGTGATCTGATAATCAAGTCGGAGTAATTACTCAGATCAAGGCCTGAAGTACCTTCTTCAAAATCCACTTTTAGTAGTACCAAATTAGTCTTCAATAGAATCTTCTTCGAATCACAATCAGCTTTGTCGAACATAGAAAACTGCTTCTAATAATCCTTTGAGAAATCAATTGGATTGGGTCATCAATGTACTTCCATTGCCGGTTCTGAGAATCTGGTATTTGAAAGCCCGGTGTTTGTCTTGTAATCTGTCAGCCTGATCCGTCTCAACTAAATGTCAATCTGATTTGTCTTCGAGTAGAATAATTAAAAAAGTTACGGGACACTTGGTTATTTGAACTAAGTTTAAGTTATAAAGAAAATAAATTTAAAAATAAGTTTTAAAAGATAAAAGAAAATAAAGTATAAAATAAACTTAGTCAAATCTATAAAATAAATTTAATAATACTTAAAAAATAAATTCAAATAAATTCATAATAAACTGAATAAGTTTAGAATAAATTTATTTCAAATTCATTTAGTAAATATATTAAAATTTATTGTATAAATTTAATTTTTGAAAATATTCAAGTGTCTCGTCTCCAATTAAATCATTGTTCCTACAACAAACCAAATTGAACCCTTGAACCTGAACTTATATCCATAATCAATAAAATCCTCTAACATTTATATTCTAGATTTTAACTTAAATTTAAATCATAAACTATACAAATTTAAATAATAAATTTATAAAAATTTATGATAAACTTGATAAAGTCTAAGAGTAAACTTTACAAGTCTAAAATAAATTTAAGCAAATTTATTATATGAATTTAGTAAAGTTTATAAAGTAAATTTAATTAAGTTTATAAGATAAATTTAATTAATTCATAATAAACTCAATTAATAAGTTTAAAATAAATTAAGTCAAACTTATAAAATAAACCTATTAAAATTTAAAGTATAAATTTATAAGTCCCGGTCCAAAGTTCAGTATCCAACAGATAATCCTTGTTTAGGCCTACGGACAAATTCAGCAACACAAACCGGAAGAACATTTCCCCTAATCAAATATCAAAAGCTAGGTTCTTGATTTTCCGTACGATAAGGATCCTGATTTGTATATCAATCAACCTCGCTCTGATACCAATTGTTAGGTCCAAAGTATCGTAGAAGGGGGGTTGAATACGATACTCACTACAATTTAAAATTCTTTCGAATCTTGCGGATAAACAAATTGCAGTTCTGTAATGGGTTTCGTGTTCCGAATATTTATTGGGTCGGTTTCTGAGGATATGAAAATATTAAACCAACACACAATATTTTCCAAGGTATATCTGTATATTGATAAATACCTCGAAGGGTGCTATAAATCCAAACCCGAAGGTTGGCTTCAATGGCTACTACTACGTACACTCACAAACCCTAGCTTCTAAATATATATATATTACAAAACTAAGCTATGATTTATTTGTGTGTAGTAGTGTGCAAGGCACAAAGCCATTCCACCATAAAGGTGGTGGAGAGTGTTACAAATGAGAACAAAATCCATGGGTATTTATAGGCTTTTCATAAACTAACCATGGTTAACGAGTTCGTCCTGGACGACTTGAGTTCGTCCTGGACGAATTGAGTTCGTCCCAAGTGCTTCCAATGTGTATGTATGTAGAAATCCCATGCCTTAGAATATTTTCAAGCTTTAAGCATCCATAGGGCACCAATGGGGCGCAACTTGGGCGCAAGTGGCGCTAACACCCTCACAGGGCATCACTAGGGCGCACACAAGGCGCAACTTGGGCGCTAACAGGCGCAACCTCAAGGGGCGCAACTTCAAGGCGCAACAAGGGCGCTTCCCAGGCGCTCTAAGGCGCAACTTCCAGGCGCAACTTCAAGGCGCTTCCCAGGCGCTCTAAGGCGCAACTTCCAGGCGCAAGTTCAAGGCGCTTCCCAGGCGCTCTAAGGCGCAAACTCGAGGGGCGCAACCTCAGGCGCAACTAGAGCACTGTAAGGCGCAACTTCGAGGGCGCAACTTCGAGCGCAACTCGAGCACTGTAAGGCGCAACTTCGAGGGCGCAACTTCGAGCGCAACTCGAGCACTCTAAGCCGCAACTTCGAGGGCGCAACTTCGAGCGCAACTCGAGCGCAACTCGAGCACTCTAAGGCGCAACTTCAGGCGCATCTTCAAGGCGCAACTAAGGCGCTTCCAGGGCACTATAAGGCGCAACTTCCAGCCTTAGTTTCTGAGCAAGGATGTTCATGTACTCAGCAAGGGCGCCACTGGAGATTACTAGGCGCAACTTGGGATTTGCATAGCTAGCTTCTAAGTAGACACGTGACATCATCATTTATGCACATAATATAATATATATATATATACACTTAAATATATATATGTTTATGTAAAATATAAATACATATACAATATACATACATATATTTATTTAAATATATATACATATAAATATACATATACATATGTTTAAAAACATATATACATATATATTATATATATTATATTTAATTAAATATACGTATATACATATATATATAAATATATTTGTACATATACAAATATATAAGTGCACACATATATAAATTAGGCCACTTCCCGATATGACGGTTGAGCAGTAGTTGCATGAAACTATATCAGCTGACTCTGGAGATATTCTGAAGGCTTTACTTGAAATAGATGACTTGATAACTTGATCAATTTCTTCGATTGATAAATACTCTGCATAACTTCATACGTGATGACGCTTAGTGCACTGGTCTGGTTCACAAGCGACTAACACTGAAGTCAAACATTGTACCGTCTTTGTCAACAAACATTGATCAGTCGGTTCCGGGTTAGTTTATGCTTCAGTTTGTTGATTATAAATAACCAACCAAGATATATAGAAATATCTTGCTTCAGGGGTTGCACTGAAATCTTTCGAGTACTTGGACAACATCTTCATTGCTTCCACAATCTTGAATACTTCAATCTTTATTCTTCACTGAGGCATGAACATATTAATGAACTTCTTCCAGTGAACTTATTCCTTCAAGACTGTAGATGGCTTCTTCAACCTTTGTCTTCGTATCTTCCAATTCTGGTGCAGGCGTAGTGTTATTTACTTGTCCTGTTCTATTGTTGAGTTATCATCCCTATGTAACAGATAGGGTTGTCTTTATATTTAGACTTACAATATGATATTTGTTCAAATATATGTTGATGATATTATATTTGGTTCTACTAACGATAACTTGTGCAAGAGATTTGCTAAGTTAATGCAGAGTAATTATGAGATGAGTATGATGGGTGAACTATCCTACTTTCTTGTTCTTCAAGTAAGCCAATAGGAAGATGGAATCTTTATTTGCCAGTCAAAGTATGTCAGAGATCTTCTAAGAAAGTACAATTTAGAAGACTGTTCACCGGCAAAGACACCCATGGCCACTGCCACTAAGCTTGACCAGGATAAATATGGTAAGAAAGTTGATATCTCAAGCTATCGAGGTATGATTGGCTCATTACTCTATCTCACTGCTAGCAGGCCAGATATTATGTTTGCAACATGTTTATGTGCTAGGTTTCAGGCTGATCCTAAATAATCACATCTTATAGCCGTCAAAAGAATCTTTAGATATCTTAAGGGTACACATGGTTTAGGTATTTGGTACCCTAAGAATACTGGTTTTGACTTAACCGGCTATACAGATTCTGATTATGCAGGTTGCAGGATTGATAGAATAGTATATCTGGAAGCTGTCAATTTCTAGGACGTCGATTGGTTTCCTGGTACAGCAAGAAGCAACACTCCAGAACCAAGCACATAGATATCAGGTATCATTTTATTAAAGAACATGTCATGAATGGTACTGTGGTGTTACATTTCGTACCCACGGCTGATCAGATTGTTGACATCTTCACCAAACCACTTGATGAATCCACTTTCTCTAAGTTGGTTTGTGAGCTAGGGATGTTAAATATGCCATGATTCTATCTATATATATTTTATATGTATTTTATATATTATTATATATTTTTGTGAATTTTCTGTGTAATTATATCTATTTTATTAGATTTTATATGATTGTTTGTAAATAATATGATAATAATCTGTGTAATTATGCATGTTTATATAGTTTTCTATAATTTTCTAAGTGCTGCATACTCCCCTGTAATATTCTCTATGCATTTAGATAGTTATATGTATTTATTTTGTATTTTTCAAAATTAATTAAGCATAAATATTTGATTTTAAGTTAATTCATTTTAATGAATTAAAGTTAAATTCATAAGTATTTATATTTAATTAAAGTTGAATTTTACAAAATATATGTGTAACATATTATACATTATGTGTATTAGATTTTTGATTATGTGTGCAAAAGGTTTTATTGTTTTTAAATAATAAAAAATCATAATTTTCTATTTTATTTTATTAAAATTCTGTTTTAATAGCTCGGTATGACTTTTCTAAAGAAAGTCATACCGGCTGTGGCTTACTACACACACTTCACTAAACCGGCATGACATTTTGAAAATGGCATACCGCGTCTGTATGCCCCCTTTGTATTCATCGGTATGACATTCCAGGAAATGGCATACCGAATGCTCGAAGAATGCCTGTATGAAGAGCACGGCATGACATTTCCGTAAAATGTCATAACGACCCCCTACATCTCCTATGACTTTCATTTCATAAGTCATACCTGCTACACTTCATCTTCTTCATCATAAATATACACACACACGAACTGACTTTGCCTTGCTCGATTCTTTTTCAAGTTTTTGCGATAAAACTTGCTGGTTACTTTAATTCAAGTGTGTTACACTTGCTGGTTACTACTTTTAATCACGAAAACAGTCGAATTGCTGCCGAAATTTTGAAAAATCGAAACCCATTTTACTGAGTTCGACTGAGTTGGACCGAGTTCCCCGAGTTCGAGCGATTTGTGACTGATTATGTGACCCTGTGACCTTGTTTTAACAGTTTGGATCGAGTTGTGGTGGTGCTAGTTCGATTGATTTCAAACCCTAGTTCTTGAATTCGAAAGTTAGGGTTTTTGAAGCTAAATTGGGGATTTGTGGATTAATTGGAGCTCAAGGCATTGTTTGGGACTTAACCTAAGCCATTTTAAGATTAATTAAATTTTAATTCGAATTTAATCATTTAATTCGAATTATTAATTAATTAATTAATTGATATTTAATTATTAATTGAATTTTGTGAGAAATTTGAGAATTAATCTTTTATTTGAAAAATTCTCACTTAATTCAATTTTTAATTCTAAAAATGGTCGGTCGTTTCGTAATTGAGGAGACAAACTTGAATGGATTCTTTGACCCTGAGGCAAGTTTGGCTCGTTTTAGACCGTGGGTTCGTTTCCTGAATAGTCAGTCGCTCGTCAGCACTGCTATTACAGCTCATGCAGAACTCCAGATACAACTAATTCAGGACTTCTACTCGACAGCCCTGAATACCACTTTATTGGATAATTATCAGGTTTCTGGATATATACACGGAGGACGTACTATTCATATCAACTCTGATGATGTGAATAGGATACTGGGGTTTCCGAGGGAGAATTTTGTTGAACTCCCTACTGAAGATGAACTCACCCAATTGTTTCAGACGATCTTATATCAGGGTGAAATCAACTTGCCTAGGATGTTGAAAGGCAACCTGAAGCCCGAGTGGGACCTTTTCTTCGACACTTTGGCTAAAGTGTTTGCTCCTACCACTCGCAAGAACTTCAATGTAATAACTTCATTGCTTAAGAAGATTGGGTTCTGCATTACTTATAATCGCCCAATCAACTTTGGTAAGATCATACTTCAATCCATTCTTACAAAGTTGGGACCACTCAAGAACAGATCAGTAGAGCAGAATGCAAAGGTTGCATGCTTTTATCCACGCTTTATCATGTTATTTCCAAATGATAAAGTGACTGATGCTGAGAAGGAACACCACATCAACTCTCCCGTGGCACCAGTTCCTCGTGCCTGCTCTAAGTTGATGACGCAGCTGGATAATAAGAATAAGTTTGCAGCTGTTCCTCTAATCACCACTCCTCATATGCTACAGATGTTCAATGCTCCTCTGCAGCCGTATCAGCTTCAGGTGGTTCCTCTTCCTCCGCAACAGCAACAACAGCCGCAACAACCTCAACCCCTGCAGATTCAACAACAACATCAACAACCTCAACAACTTCAACAACAATCACCCCAACAATCCCAAGAAGCACAGTCATCACACCATTCATCCGACCAATCATTATATCACTCCACTACTCATCAACAACAACCTATCCCTTCATTTGAAGATCAAACATTGGAATATGATTTCTTCGATAATTAACCATCTTCATCTGAACCTCTCCCACACCAAACACACTCCCATATCTTAGCACAAACACAATCAACCTCCCAACCACTTCACTCCGACTCTCCATCAACCAGGAGCTGCAGTCCTTTCGCCAGGACCTACAGGTAGCTCAGGTACTTTCTAACCTCTCATCCAATTTTAATGTTGATACATCGGATTATGTTTGTGACTTTGATTTTGTTTACCAGCCTGCCAGCAATGAACCTGACAACACACATGTTCATATCCAAGCTGATGATTCTATTCGACCAACTCTCGTTTCTCCAAACACATCAACCAACACTTCTATGCAACCTGTTCGTAAAGTTGCCAGGAAACGGAGTACGAGTAGTTTACTGAGTCAACCCGCACCTCTGTCTCCCTCAAAGAAGTAAAGGGTGGAAGCCGTGGAGTCAACTGCAGCCTCATCTTTGCCTTCCCAACAAGGCTCAGATTTTGAACAGGCAATTAAACAGTCTCTAGACCCATTCTCTCTACAGGATGAGGCCATTGAAATTGACCGTCCGGCAGCGGTAACTTGTACAGAGTCAAGCACTGCGCTAGCACTCACGCTAGTGCAAGCCCAAACAGATACACAGGTTACTATGTTTACTGAGTGCACAGATTTTTAAAATCAATGTTTACTGTATGAAAACTTTTATGATCACTCTTTCTTTTCTGATGAGGCGGAACTTGGCAGCGTGCAAATTAATCTGCCCTCACAGGCGTTCGGAGGACAATTTGTTCCTCCACTACCTTTGCTCCCATCTCAAGGGACATTGCTAGTTTATACAGGTACAGCTGGAAGTGTGAATACTATGAGTGAAGGAAGGCAAACACCGAGCGATACCCATGCACATAAGGCGAGTGAAACAGCTTTGAGTGTACGTTAGGTGAGTGCACACACTGACCCGGCTCTGTTTGAGGAACAAATGGCTAAGTTACGAGCTGAATTAGCCAGAATGATTGCTGAGAATGAGAAGCTAAAGGGTGCACAGTTGGTGACCCTAGCAGAAAAAGCTGAGGAAAGGCCATCTAGTTCGTACATGGATGAGCTTAAAGAGGAAATTCATGAGGTAGCTGTCGAAATGCGATCCAATCATGAATTTTACATGGCTAAGTTTGATTCCATCGACAGCAAACTTGATCAACTCCTCAGGAATTCAAAGTCTGATGATCAACCCTCCACAGAGGATCCCTCAACTAAGGGGGAGAATAGAGAAGACAGTGGAAATAGGGATGACAAAGGAAACAGCTCAAATCAATCCAACAAGGGAAATACCACTTCAGGATCTGCTTCTGACAAGGAATATCAAAAGTCCAAAGGCAAAGAACCGTTACATCAGTCCGACAATGTTTTCAACTCTGAGAGTTATGATGACTATCCACATGATATGGATGATGATGACGTCTTCGATGCCACTTACCGTCAAGCAGAAGAAGAAGAAGGTAAATTTGATGAGAGTTATTTGTTTCAGGATGAAGAACCTGTTGATCTGGAACATGAGGAGAATGTCCGGAAGTTCAAAGCTGAGAATGAAGCTATGAAGCGTAAGCTTCGTGATTATCATAAACTTCTCGAGGACAAGTTGATCACAGAAGAGCAAATCAAGATCGAGAAACAGAAAATCTATGATGCTGCGTGCAAGCAGAAGAATCTTGATATTAAGAGAAAGGAAGGAAAAAGATGGGACATTGCAAGGAGGATATTTAATGGACCTCAAAGGGAATCTTTCGATGACAGAAAGTTCTTATCTCTGATCTATGATGTCTTTATGCATGCCTTTGCTTTAGAACTGCATTATGTCACTGTTGCAGTTCAGGGATTGCTAGAAGAATGAGAGCTAATTGTCTATACACAGAGGAATGGTTCTTTCATATTATCTATTGAATTTCTGAAATAATTCTCTGTATCTGAGCTCTGGGTACTTCGCAACAAGGTTAAGCGTTGCTCCAACCTAAACGAACTCCTTTGAGACAAACTGTTGGATTGTGCTGTCTTCAACATTCCTCAGATTGTTAAGAATCCTTATTGTGTGAAGTTCGTTCACAAGGAGATCTTCTGCACTGTATATCTAAATGAATAAGCGTTGCCAAAGTATCCTGCCAAGAGACTGGCTCTAGCATCGACTTTACTCAGAATCAAGGGCTTCGCTTCTAAAGCCAAGTCTGATGCTGATGATGTAATCTTGTCATACTGCACCCGAAGAAACATTTCTCAATACTTTCGAAGGATGAAGGGTGTCACTAAATCTCAGCCGTCAGACTTCCGCGAAGACCCTGTGGAGATGGAAGTACTACATCAACTGGCTCTGGCAAGGGAACGAAAGAAGCGTGGTGAATCCACTACATCTGAAGTGCCAACCACGGAAGAACCATCAACTCCTATCCTTCACAATTCTGATATCGAAGAAGGAGAAGTTGATCTTTAGATTCATTAGGGATTTGTAATATATGTTCATGTTAGGTCCAGATACGATTGTAGAAGGGGGGGGGGGGGTTGAATATAATCGATACCAAATTATCGCGGAAGTGAATCTGATTTAAATATAACTTGTTAATCAGATTATAATTAATTAATATAACAATGTTTGAAGTCGTTATATAATTAATATGGTTCAGTTTTAATGTCCACTAAAGTTCGTAGAATAAATTCGACAGGGTATATTCTAGATTTAGTGATTAAAACAACCGGGTAATCAAAGCACAGAAAACTGTGGATATAACGATCAAGCAAGTTACTAACAACTTGAAAGCTTTACAAATGCTTTGAATTACAAAGTGATGAACACTTAGAAATGAAGAAACTAAGCCATATATATAGGCAAAGCTTTGTACTTGTAAGACAATGGAAAGACAAGACAAATACAAGTGTTGGAAAGACAAAACAATAAGGGCAAGACAATTTAGCATGGGCAAGATAAAAAGAAACAAGGTAGGACAATTGAAAATTGCCTACCAAGTCCTTTTATCTCGGCAGAAAGACAATCTGCAATTGTCTTGACCACTTGATCATTTCGATAAGACAAGACAAACAAGGATTGTCTTGGCAGTCACCACAAGCAACGGACAGACAATTAAAAGAGATTGTCTTGCAAGTTAATTAAAGCCATCTGTAGGACAATTGTAAATTGTCTTGCTGTGCTTTAATCAAATTCGGTAGGACAATCAAAAAGAATTGTCTTGCTGCAGTAAGCAACAATCGGTAGGACAATTCTTTAAGGATTGTCTTACTGATCACCTTAACACACTGTCAGACAATTTAATTGTCATGGCAGTTTGAAGTGCCCTCGGCAAGACATTCTTAGATTGTCTTGCTGAGAGGATTTAAGTGTTTTGTAATGTAATTTGTAGATTATATTTAATAGAAAATTATCCACTTAATTAAGTTAATTATATATATTCATAAATTAAATTAATTCGAGAGTGAATTAATTTAATAAATAAATTACATAATTAATATAATTATTTTGAGAAGTGAAATAATAGTCCAATAAATATTTAAACACCTAATCTTCAGTGGAGCTGCTTCCGGTCTTCTTTAAACTTTAATAATTTCTTCTTGATTTGTCGATCGAACGAACTACCACTTCTGCTTGACTTCAAATATTTAATTTGAATAACTGATACACAGATGTATTGTCTGGTTCATCTGTATCTAGTTAAATCAAATATTCTTCGTCAAATAAACAATAAGAATTTGGTTTGTTCGTCGAGTCTTCGTCTTGTAAGTACTTCTTCATTCAATGGAATCTTCTGATAAAATAAAGTATAGAAACTTTATATCTTCTGAACTCCTGGACGTGCCACAAAAGATTATTTGTGCACTGAGGCTTGAACATATTAATGAACTTCTTTCAGTGGTGTGCAGCAGCATCCTGGAATTTATCTGACATATAATTCCCATAAATCATTTGACGTTCTTCGTACGGATTCCGATGACTTGCTATGTACTGAGCTTTCTTATCTGAATTGAGTTATACCTCTAAATACAAATAGGCTGAACATATGCCTTTCGTTCTCCCCCTATTTGTTTGTTAACATAACATGCAAATTTCCTAGAGGATAACTCAACTAACAGATAAGATAAAGATTTGAACAGTGGAATGTAAATAGCAAAAGTTTATGGCTTTGCATTAAACATTAAACCATGATCATTAATAGATTACAGTGAATGATTGGAGTAGAAGGCTGAGATTGGATGATATACTTCATCTTTCTGAAGTATTGTTGAATGTTTCTTCTTGTGCAATAGTTCACAATCTTAGTATAAGCATCAGCTTTGGCTTTCGTAGTGAAGCCCTTGGTACGTAGAATAGTCGAAACAAGAACCATCTGATTAACATCATACTTAAGAAGATGTTTGTAGTCCGGGTAGAAGGTTCCAAACTTGCTCTCATGAATGAACTTAACACAGTAAGGATTTCTGACAACTTGTGGGCTGTTATGAATAGCACAATCCATAAGCCTGTCACGAAGGAGCTCATTCAGATTTGAGCTGCGTCTGATCTTGTTACGAATCACCCAGATTTCAGTTAGAGATAGAAACTTGAATAGACCAATTGAAACCCTGAATGTTCTGTTTCTCTGAGTAGAAATAATGATCTCCCATTCATTGAGAAGATTCTTGACACCAATAGTTATGTATTCTAACTCGAGAGCAAGAGCACGCATAAACATATCCTCATTAGGGTTAGCCTCTCTCAGGTCGTAGATGAAAGATTTGAACTTACCATCATTGAAAGGTTCCCTTTGAGGTCCAGAGAAGATTTGTCTAGCAATATCCCAGCTTTCACCAACTTTTCTAGAGATATCTTCTCTCTTCTCCTTGCACTTTGCATCCCATAGTTTCTGTTTCTCCAGCTTGACCAACTCATCAGTTGTCCTCTTCTCATCTACCAGTTTCTGTAATTCCTGAAGCCTTGCTTTGCTAGCTTCATGTTGAGCTTTAAACATCCAGACCCTTTCCAAGTGCTCAGGATCCACAGACTGATCTTCATTGAAGAGAAAGCTTTCCTCGAAACGACCTTCTTCTTCAGCTTCAAAATAGGAAGCATCAAATGCATCATCATCGTTAACATCTTCAGGAATGTTGTTATAATCCTGATTAGTGAAGATGTTCTCAGATTCAGGAATTTTGCCTTTAGACTTGTCATAACTTTTATCAGCTGCTGAAGAATCTTTTCCACTTGGTCCATCTCCACCCTTATCACTCCTATCAGTATCTTCATCCTTATTACTCCTATCAGCAGCATCAACATTGCTGTGATCATCTTTGTCTTCCTCATCTTCCTTATTCTTCTCCCCCTTAGTTGAGGGATCCTCCGGAGTAGACTGATTAATTTTCAAGTGTTGAACAACTTGAGCCAGTGTTTGCTCCAAGTTGTCAAGCTTTGTCATACAGAGCTCCTGGTTCTTGTCAAACTTGTCCATCCTAGAGTGAATACCCTTTACATGATCGTCCAATTCCTTTTTCAGAGAAGTAAAGGAAGGATCAGCAACTTTCTCCTGTAGAGTCACCAGCTCTCCACTTTGAAATCTAGCATTCTCAGCATGCAACCTTTCAATTTCAGCTTTCAGTGCAGACATTTGTTCCTGTAACAGATCTGTGTTGGTGTGTGCACTCACCTCACGAACACTCAAAGTTTTGTCACTATCCTCGCGTGCATGTGTTTCGCTCGGTGTTTGCCTAATTTCACTCGTATTTTTCACACCGTCACCAGTACCTGTATAAACAACCATAGTTCCCTGAGATGGAACTGTAGGATGTGAAGGAACAAAATGTCCTTCTGATGCCTGTGAAGGCAGATGTACTTGCAGGTTGCCAAGTAGATCCTGATCCAAAAAGAAAGAATGATCAAAAAATTTTTCATATGACATGTTTTGAAAATCTGTGCTCTCTCTAAGTGAAGAATCAAAAGACAAAGGTTCAGTGTTTACTAGCGTGAGTGCTAGTTGTGTGCTTGACTCTTTACAGGATACCGCGGTCGGACGGCCAATTTCAATAAACGCATTCTGTGGAGAGAATGAATCTAGAGACTATATATTTACCATTTCAGTATCCAAATCCTTTCGGGAGGAAATGGATGCGGCTGCAGTTGTCCCTGGTTCTGCCACCCTTTGCTTCTTATGAGACAGAGCTGCGGGTCTTCTCAGAATAGCACTCCCACTCCGTTTCCGGGCTACCTTTCGAACAACTGGTGTATGAGTAGTGTCGGTTGATGTGTTTGATGAAGAATCAGTTGTTGAAATGGAAACGTCAGCTTGGTTATGAACCTGGGTGTTTGAAGGTTCATTGCTGGGAGTTTGGAAATCAAATCCAATGTCACAATCAAAATCTGTAATATCAATATTAAAGGTATCAGTGAGATTAGAAAGTACCTGAGCTACCTGTAAGTCAGTCCTGAAGTCCTGCAGCTCTGGATTGATAGCAGAATCAGCAGGAAGAGGCTGAGAGGTAGATTGTGGTTGAGGAATGTTATGTGTATGTGTAGGTGAAGGTTGTAGGAACAATCGGACCTTGGTCCTGCGTTTTATGATACTAATTAAAAGTTCGAACAGAATATTAACCTTAATCGCTACGGCGCAAGCGATTCAAATCCACGTCTTCTACTGTATTCCTTGATTCTCCTTGGACGAAGTGTGGCCTTCGATCTCCCAAGGTGTGCCTCTCCTTAAAGCTCCGAAAACCCAAAACCCTAGCTGTCTCCTTGAGAAAAACGTCTGCCTCTCTCTGACTCTAGGATTAATTCGTTTTGGTGTGTCTTTCAGCTTTAGGAGAACGAGAATATATATAGGCTACAGCAGGGATCATGGATCATTAGGTCGGGCCTTCCAATGACATTCCGGGCCAGGCCCAATGTCATTAAATATTAATTTTATCCACTAAAGAACTAATATTTGCACTACCTTTCCTAATTCCGTAAATTAATTATTTAATTCGGTTCCCATATTAATTGCTTATAAATTCCCCATGTTTAAGATATCGCATGTCCTTTAATTAAATTAATTTCTGACAATTAATTTAATTAATATCTTTTATCCTTGATCATCCACTCAACCTTATAATTATGCAAGAACAAATCTGCCTGCAGGACTAAAGCATAATTATCTTTATGAGCTTTCAAGAGGACATCATCACCCGAATATATTTTTCGGACACGGTTTCCTTTTATAGTCAATATCCCACTCTGTATATAATGTCATTGCCCAATACATAAATTCGTAATTTAAAATAAATTACTTAATTTATGAGTCAAGGCATGTGCATTAAATACAAGTGTCAATCACTATATCCGGATTAAGAACTTAAGCATTAATAACATCATAGAATCTTAGTTCTTTATTGTCAGAATTAAAGAAACAATTATTCTACTATTTTGATCCCGTTCAATATACACAAAGTATATAAATATTATTCAATAGTCAAGACAAACTATTTCCAAATAATACTTCAGTCGTTCCAGTGGTTTGTCTAACACCACTGCGACTGTGAACCTTTATTATATTATATAAGGAGTCTGACAATCTAATCTTCTGCTATCCCATTTGATACTAGATTGTCTACAATATATAATATACAGACAATGTGAAAACATGCATTGAAGATTCTCAAATAATTGTTATATACTTCAAACGAATATTTCAGTATAACCCTAACAATCTCCCACTTATACTCAAGATATTCTTTGAGTATATCAATGTCTATTACAAGCAATCCACTACCAACTATATATAACTATGTGGCAAAGTATCTGACTCCTATCGCTTCCACGTGCTCCTCAAAAGCCTTAGCTGGTAAGCTCTTCGTGAAAGGATCTGCCCGGTTATCCTTCGATGCTATGTCAGCCACAATGATATCTCCTCTCTTAACGAACTGTCGTATGAGGTGATACTTACGCTCTATATGTTTCGCTGCCTTATGGGCCCGCGGTTCCTTGGTATTCGCCACAGGACCAGTGTTATCACAATAAATCGTGATCTGCTGTGGCAGATTCGGAACCACATCCAAATCCAGCAGGAAGTTTCGGAACCATATAGCCTCTTTGGCTGCCTCCGAGGCTGCCACATATTCGGCTTCCATGGTTGAGTCCGCGATGCATTTCTGCTTCACACTCCTCCATATTACGGCTCCACCTCCCAAAGTAAAAACACATCCCGAGGTGGACTTTCTCTTATCCTTATCTGTCTGGAAATCCGAATCAGTATATCCCAGAGGCAATAAATCAGAGGACTTGTAAACCAGCATATACTCCTTAGTCCTTCGCAGGTACTTGAGTATTGCTTTTACAGCACTCCAATGTTCTTGTCCTGGGTTCGACTGGTATCTGCTAACCATGCCCACGGCAAAGCAGATATCAGGCCTCGTACATAACATTGCATACATTAGGCTCCCACATGCCGAAGCATAAGGAACTGCCTTCATGTTCTCTATCTCCTTAGGTGTCGAAGGATATTGCCTCTTTGATAGAGTAACTCCATGTCTGAAGGGTAAATTACCCTTCTTGGAGTCCTGCATGTTAAAACGAGCTAATACGTCATCTATGTAGGGCTCCTGAGATAAAGCCAACATCCTTTTCTTGCGATCCCTTATAAGTTTGATCCCAAGGATGTATGCTGCTTCACCTAAGTCCTTCATTTCAAATTATTTGAACAACCATGCCTTTATTGAAGACATCATCTTAACATTGTTTCCAATGAGTAAAATGTCATCAACATAAAGCACTAGAAAAACCACTGCATTTCCCTCACATCTCTTATACACGCATGCTTCGCTTGGACATTGATCAAATCCATATGACTGGACTGCCTGATCAAAGCGAATGTTCCAATACCTAGAAGCTTGTTTAAGTCCATAAATGGACCTCTTCAGCTTACAAACAAGATGCTCTTGGCCTTCTTTAATGAATCCCTCTGGTTGCTGCATATAGATGGTTTCCTCAAGATTTCCATTAAGGAAAGCTGTCTTGACATCCATTTGCCAAATCTCATAATCGAGATGAGCTGCTATAGATAAAAGAATACGGATTGACTTAAGCATGACTACTGGCGAAAAGGTTTCCTCATAATCGATACCTTCTTTCTGAGTATACCCTTTCGCAACAAGTCTTGCTTTCCAGGCTTTCACCTTTTTGTCTGATCCCCTCTTTTTCTTGTAGACCCACTTACATCCAATAGGTTTTACACCTTTGGGTGGTTCCACGAGCTCCCAGACCTGATTAGAATACATTGATTCCATCTCAGAATCCATTGCCTTTTGCCAAAGACTTGCATCTTTGTCCTGTATTGCCTCTTCGTATGTCCGGGGATCATCATCATGTTCACCAGAGACCAAGTCCGAAGACTCTCCCAAAAACATGAATCTGTCGGGTTGTCGAACAACCCTCCCACTACGACGAGGAACTGGTGCGGTATCAGTGACCGGTTGCACAGTCTGCTGTGGTTGTTCTACTTGTACTACAGGTTCATTATTCGTCCCTCCCACTAATTCCTCTAAAACGATACTACTCATGGGTTTGTGATTCATTATATAGTCTTCCTCTAAGAATCTTGCATTGGTGCTAACAGTGACATCCCGATCCTTAGGACTATAAAATAAATAACCTTTTGTTCCCATGGGTAGCCTACAAACAGCTTTACTTCTGTACGAGATTCTAGCTTAGTCGCGTTCTTGTTCAGCACATGTGCTGGACAACCCCATATCCGAATGTGTCTCAGACTCGGTTTGTCCCCGGTCCACAATTCTAAAGGGGTTTTAGGAACCGACTTGGAAGGTACTAAGTTCAGAAGATAAGCTGCTGTCTCTAAGGCATGTCCCCAAAAGGACTTGGGTAAATCCGAATAACTCATCATCGATCTAACACTCTCTAAAGAGTCCGGTTCCTTCTCTCTGCTACACCGTTCTGCTGGGGTGTGCCTGGTGCAGTCAATTGGGATTCTATCCCATTCTCTGATAAATATTCCCTGAATTCCCCAAACAAGTATTCGCCACCACGATCAGATCGTAGTGACTTGATACTTTTATTATGTCGCTTCTCCGTTTTAGCTTTGTACTCTTTGAATTTCTCAAAGCACTCAGACTTACGTGCAACAAATAAACGTATCCATATCTAGAATAATCGTCAATAAAAGTGACGAAATACTCATAACCACTTCTTGCTTGGATATTCATAGGTCCTCATAAATCAGAGTGAACCAATCCTAACACTTCTTTGGCTCTATTCCCCTTTGCCTTAAAAGGCCTTTTGGTCATTTTACCTTCCAAGCAGGATTCACAAACTGGAAATGGCTCCACTGCCAATGAGCCTAAAGGCCCGTCTACTACCAGTCTTTGAATCCTCCTCAAGTTAATATGACCTAATCTCAAGTGCCAAAGATATGTTTGGTTCAAACTAGAAGGTTCCTTTCTTTTATTACAGGTAGAAGATGTGTTGTTCAATACCCTATGTTGTAGTTGCAGTGCGGGTTGACTAGGATTAATTATATACAAATTGTCTTGCAATGTACCAGAACATATAATCCATTTATTCATCATAATAGAAACATTACGATCCACACAAACATTATAACCATCCATAGCCAGTTTAGAAACCGAAATCAAATTCCTTCTAAAAGAAGGTACATAAAGACAATTGTTCAAAACCAAAATCCTATCAGAACCAAAAGATAAATGAATAACTCCTACTGCAACTACTGCTACTTCGTAGCATCTCCCATGAACACGTATATCTCGCCATCTCTAAGCATTCTGGATTCCTGGAACCCCTGCATAGAGTTACAAACATGATCAGTGGCTCCAGTATCTACACACCAAGTGCTCGTAGATATAGCCGCTATAAATGTTTCTGTAACTAGAGAAAGAGACATACCAGTATTGTTTGTCTTCTTAGGAGAGGACAATCCTTTTTCCAGTGACCCGACTGCTTGCATCGGTAGCACTTCCTCTTAGGCTTTTTCACACCACCTTGAACCCCCACTTCCTTCACAGCTTGCTGTGTCTGAGCCTTTTTCTTCTTCTTATTGCCTTTCGGCTTAGAGGAAGAACCTTTCTCAGCCACATTCACTTGAACACTCTGGCGAAATATCCTTCAGCTGCCTGAAGTTCTGTCAGCAGTTCCGCAAGACTATACTGCCTCTTGTTCATGTTGTAATTCAAGCGGAACTGCTCAAAACTCTTGGGCAAGCTCATAAGGACAATGTCAATCTGGGTTTCCCCGTCCAGCTCTGCACCAAAGGATCTCTATCTCATTCAGATGTGACATCATCTTGAGAACATGATCCCTTACAGGTGTACCTTCAGCCATCTGTGTGTTCATTAAAGCCTTCATGGCTACTTGCCTAGCAGCCCTATTCTGATCTCCAAAAAGTTCCTGAGATTAAAGAGCATATCCGAAGCAGTGGCCATAGCCTGATGCTGATGCTGCAAAACACCCGACATTACTGCCAGAATGTAACATCGCGACATCTCATCAGCCTTTGTCCACCGCTTATAATACTCTTTCTCCTCATCAGGAGCATCAGCAGCGGGCTACTTAGGCTTGGGTTCATAAGTGCAAACTTGTACTCCTCAGCAGTCAACACAATGTCCAAATTACGTTTCCATTCAATATAGTTAGGTCTGGTAAGTTTGTTATCCTTAAGTATGGTGAACAGTGGATTAAACCCCATTATATCCTGAGAATCATGCATGAAAAATCACATTACACATAAAGAAGGGTGCATAAAAAATTAAGTCCTATTGGTTCCTCTAACAATTATTAAAATTAAATGCACTAACATTTAAACACCATAAGTTTTCTGGTACGTACGATGGGTGACATGTATACCACCTAAATTTGTTTAAACGTTACTTCGGTCCTATTACTAAACAATAAGCCACGTTGGGGTGGTCTATATTATTTTTCATAGCTAAGTGTATACCATCATCAAATCTTAAATTACCCGAAACCTATGGACTTGGTACGCCACGATGGGCGGCATGTATACCTTCCAATATTTTCTCGAATAGAATACTTCAATTCAATATTCGTGTCTGGTTTGACTTCTAGGCAGTGGAGGAGTCACATCGGTCTCACTTAATACCCATAAGCCTTAGAAATCGCCCCAAAGCAGAGATAAAGAAAATTCGTATCTATTCGTATTAATTCAAGAAGTTTGTTCCAGTAATATCTATAACATTCTAGGCACCATAAATTACATGCCACGATGGGTGACGTATACATAATTTATATTCGTCAATTTGGAGCCTGTCCGTCTAGTTCTGCCATCCCCGAAAAGGTATTATGCGCCCAAATCGGACATCGTATGCAAAAGTTACCCTAAATAGCAGCGGCAACAGATCGCAGCAGCGGAAGATCTCTGTTTCTCGCAGCCCCCGTTGATCAAACAATTACATACAAATTGTACAGGCGAACCAGACTATTCTATTACATCAGATCATAATCTAAAACAATTACAAATTGAATTACAAGATTAAACTATCACGATCAACCCTCGTGATTTACAACAGCCACGATAAACCACGTGGAATCCAAACATAACAGAATAATTAAAACACGGCCATAACAGTGGACAACGACCTGCATCACAGAATCACTATATACATGCATATATAATCATGACATGGACTACATATCATAAATCGCAGAACCGCAACCTCGCTCTGATGCCATTGTAGGAACAATCGGACCTTGGTCCTGCGTTTTATGATACTAATTAAAAGTTCGAACATAATATTAACCTTAATCGCTACGGCGCAAGCGATTCAAATCCACGTCTTCTACTGTATTCCTTGATTCTCCTTGGACGAAGTGTGGCCTTTGATCTCCCAAGGTGTGCCTCTCCTTAAAGCTCCGAAAACCCAAAACCCTAGCTGTCTCCTTGAGAAAAACGTCTGCCTCTCTCTGACTCTAGGATTAATTCGTTTTGGTGTGTCTTTCAGCTTTAGGAGAACGAGAATATATATAGGCTACAGCAGGGATCATGGATCATTAGGTCGGGCCTTCCAATGACATTCCGGGCCAGGCCCAATGTCATTAAATATTAATTCTATCCACTAAAGAACTAATATTGCACTACCTTTCCTAATTCCGTAAATTAATTATTTAATTCGGTTCCCATATTAATTGCTTATAAATTCCCCATGTTTAAGATATCGCATGTCCATTAATTAAATTAATTTCTGACAATTAATTTAATTAATATCTTTTATCCTTGATCATCCACTCAACCTTATAATTATGCAAGAACAAATCTGCCTGCAGGACTAAAGCATAATTATCTTTATGAGCTTTCAAGAGGACATCATCACCCGAATATATTTTTCGGACACGGTTTCCTTTTATAGTCAATATCCCACTCGGTATATAATGTCATTGCCCAATACATAAATTCGTAATTAAAATAAATTACTTAATTTATGAGTCAAGGCATGTGCATTAAATACAAGTGTCAATCACTATATCCGGATTAAGAACTTAAGCATTAATAACATCATAGAATCTTAGTTCTTTATTGTCAGAATTAAAGAAACAATTATTCTACTATTTTGATCCCGTTCAATATACACAAAGTATATAAATATTATTCAATAGTCAAAACAAACTATTTCCAAATAATACTTCAGCCGTTCCAGTGGTTTGTCTAACACCACTGCGACTGTGAACCTTTATTATATTATATAAGGAGTCTGACAATCTAATCTTCTGCTATCCCATTTGATACTAGATTGTCTACAATATATAATATACAGACAATGTGAAAACATGCATTGAAGATTCTCAAATAATTGTTATATACTTCAAACGAATATTTCAGTATAACCCTAACAAAGGTGTTGGTTCAGACTGAGAGGGAAAGATGGAGGCTTGTTTGGTCAGGAAAGAAGTTGTAATGTGGAGGGGATGGTTTGAGATCGGTGAGGAGAGTTTATGAGGATTGGTGAGGTGATTGATATGGTGAATTGTAAGGAGGATTGTAGGGAGAGTAATGTGAGGATTGGCTGGAGGATTGGTAGTCTTGGAGGAGTTGAAGTGGTTGGAGGTTTTGTGGAGGTGATTGTTGTGCTGTTGTTCTTCTTGAATGTCTAGTTGAGCCTTGTTGTTGTTGTTTTGTTGAGGTTGATATTGTTGTT